>NW_013665726.1:356587-362470 GCF_000517525.1 Limulus polyphemus | reverse complement strand
CTAGTAATCACCACCCACCGCTAACACTTGGGGTACTCTTTTACCAACTAATAATGGGTTTGACCGTCACATAATAACGCCCTCTCGGCTAAACGGGCGAATATTCGGTGACAGGGTTTCGAATCCGTGACACGCAAATTGCGAATCGAGCGTCTTAATCACCCGGTCATGCTTGGCTCACACCTAATTCGGACTTACAAAAAAGAATCAGTTAGTACTTCTTTAATATAATGAATAAAATAAGCTAAATGGCACTGAATCAAATTGTTTTGACGAAGCTTGTAATTTTACAGGGTAACAGATTAGGCTTAATACGTCTCATATTTTTACAGTGTAACAACAGATTAGGCTTCATACGTCTCATATTTTTACAGTGTAACAACAGATTAGGCTTAATACGTCTCATATCTTTACCGTGTAACAACAGATTAGGGGTAACACGTCTCGTAACTTTACAGTGTAACAACAGATTTGGGTTAATACGTCTCATAACTTTACGGTGTAACAACATATTAGGGTTAACACGTCTAATCTAAATCTAAGTCTGGTAATAAGCGATATGTGTTTACTCATTAAGTAATTCGTGATATTATATTCACGTGAACAATGGCTTAGTCACGTTGACAATAATACCTCTCCGCTAGTCTAATTTATTACATATACATAACACAGCAGCCATGTGCATGACACGTGATACAATAATTGTGGATTTTAACGGATTTATAATAAAAATTAAATTGAGGTACACAAGACGTAGGATCAATAGCATTGTAATATTTGTTAGTGAAACAGAATAGAAAGTGAACAAGACATGTTTTGCTAAAATAAAAACTTCTTAAGTATCTTCAGCTTAGAACAAAAAATTCTGCTGAATAGAAGCAGAAACGTTAGTGCACTAAACATTCATAAGATTCCTAAAATATACAAAGTTTTACCCATTTTACATGCTCTTGCTGGCTATGAAACCGGGCCTTATTTTATAGGAAAAGAGAAAGAGAAGTGCATAGGAAATCTGCAAAATCCATCCCGATTCTACTGTTGCAACAATTGCATTTCCAAAATAATTTAAGTTGTTTGTGATTGGTAACTGATTAGGATAAATGTTGTATAAAAACACTAGCAGTCCAGACCAAGTTAAAATAACAGTGACACAGTTACACTATTGAAGCAATTTCTCCAACACAGGTTACCCTGGATGAGCATTTCAAGAAATGTGTATCAAGATATATGATGTTGTGGATCAGTTACTGATGCCACCACAAGCTTTGCCATGTTCGAGTGGCTGGGGATGAACGAAGTATGCCTCAGAAGAACACCTGTAGGCAACACTACCAGTGGAACGAAAATCCTCCAGTGAAAGGTTAACAGGGTGCAAGACAGCACAGTGTAAATATGTTGGTGATGATTGAAGTTCGCGGTATCTGTATACTTGAAGGAGAATGTTCTCAAGAATGCGAAGATTGATATAATGACTGCTAAATGTTTAAATTAAGTAGACAGACTGTCCATAGCCATTGCAATGGAATCGTTCAACCATGATATTTTGTGTAAGAATAGAAGATTTAGCATAAGGTATACAATTTTTATCTTTGTGTGCATATCATAGACATCGGTTTTAATTAATTTTAAATTTAATTCAATTATAAACATATTTTACTGGTCGATAAATCCAAGCTGTCTGCTTATTGAAGTGTCTGCATGAAAAATAAAGAGACTTGGTACATATAATGTAATGAATTATGATATTACACAATTGTAGTTCTTTCTGTCATGATGTTGTACAATAAACTGGATATATTTCCTTTTCTGTATCTGTGAAAAAAGAACCTACCTTATCCAGTGAACGTCGGTCAAAGGCAGTAGATTCAATAAAAACTACACATGTTGAAAATACACTTTAAAGTATTTATTCAGCTTTTTATTAATTTGTAAATAGCATATATATATTGTTTTTACTTCTAAAGCAAGTACTTGTAGCCATTGGTTAATAGTTCATTGGAAAGATTACTTCATTTTACAGGGACCATTACGTAATGACCATATTTGGTTATAACTGACTGCCTATGTAAGCCATTTTTATCGTGGTTGTCGACCTTAATGATAGAAAATGGCAAGATTCACATATGACATTCTTATAGCAAATTTTAAAACTTTTTTCACATTGGTGCTGAAATAGCTTTAAACGAAGTAACTGTCTATTTTACGTGTTCCTGGGTTAAACTTTAGACAAAATATGCCCTACATCATAACAAGATTTGATAAATTATCTAACTTGTGAAAGAAAGAAACTGAAGAATGTATGACATAGTAGAATGTGTATAACAGAAGATTTCCCGCATTATATACAGTTCTATCTATAAAGTTTCATGTTACATGTACGTAACGTTCATCACTTCAAGAATGATTCTTCTTGAAACCCAGTTATAAAATGGGATTTGAAGTGTCAGTTTATTTTAATATATATAAAAGGTAAGAAGAGTTAAGACACTTTTCAAAACATTTTCATGTTTGTTTTTCAGCATCAAACAATCATGCTGAAATAAACATTTACATAAATGGATAAGTCTACGTTTGTAAGAAGTTGAATCATCTTAAAATTTCAGCAACTCCTTCGTTTTCTTAATGTTATGTAGGATTCATTGGAAAACAAGTTCTCGGAGTTGATTTTTTTTTTACAGTATAGATCTCTTGTACTGAACACCTATGATATTTAACGTTTCCTTATTACGAATCACAAGATCTGAATGAGTTGATTATTTTGTATCATTTTAAAGATACATTACATTCATGAACCACCCAAGAAAGGAGTTGAATTAAAAAAAAAATATTACCTAAAATGTATGACAACAGGTATCAGGAAATGTTCTGTTGATCCTCTCAGAACAATTTACCTTGTCAAGAAAGACTTTTTATCTCTATAATAATGGCAGAGCATGCTTTCCGAGCTATGTATAGAACTTGATAGCATTCTCGTTTGATATTATTTATTCTCGGCTATTGGGATTTTATTTATCGTTTCTTAAAAAGAGATAATAGAGGCTTAGATTACTTTTCTCTTTACTTCTATTCTGTTCGCGCTTTAAGTATAGTTAAGTGACAAAAATCGCAGACTTTATGTTGAAGTCAGCTGCGAAGAGGACCTTGGGCATAGGAGGAGCACACAGTCCTTCTAATGTTTGGCTGCAAAGCTGAAATGTGTCACAACCACACGAGTTGACGCAGTAGGAATAAGAAAATCAATCAATAAACATTAGTACATATAGGCGTGCTCATTTACTTTAATGAACGCCAAGTTTGGATGGATAAATAATGTTTAAATCAAGTTCATGTTACACATTTTATTGAGTTGAGAAAAAAAATCAGAAACCATAATTAGCCGACTTGTGACTCAAAACATACGAGTTGGGTTTGGGTTCAAAAGTCAGGTAATTATAATGTCATTATGGTAAATATTAATTCAGCTTTAAACTTTACGAGCAAATGGTGGAACTTTCAAAATTATTGTGTCTCTACTGAGTGAAAGTGACATTTCAGAGTGTTGTTGATGGGCCAGAATAACAAAGCAATTTCAAGGTATCAGTTTTAGAACATCTTTATTTCTTTCTGTTTGTGTTGTGTATTGTGACACTGCCTTGGGATAAATACTCTCCGGTACTACATTTCCCCTAACAGGATCTTGGTATATTAATGTTCTCAAGGTATTAATACGAAGTTCAAAGTGTATTTAGTCGACTTTCTTTTGTTTTTAGATGTTTAGTGTACGAGCATTTTAGGATATTCTAACAGTATAATATAAATGTATAGCTTAGTATCCAAACAAATGACACTTTAAAAACATTCCAAACAACGAAGCCAGAAACAAAAGCCTTTCACATAACGAACTGACAAATGAAATTATGATACAAACTACTATGTAGTAAAACTTGTTTAATTTATGAAACAATATCTTATGAGACAAGTGTGGATGTTCATCCTTACAGCATTCTACATCTGAAACTACTATTCACCACCTGCAGTTCCAGATGGATCAGCTGTAAGTTTATAGTTTTAACGTGGGGATGAGCCGTCTATCAGGTTTAACTTGTGAAACAATATTTAGAGACAAGTGTGGATGTTCATCCCTACAACATTACACATCTGAAACTACTATTCACCACCTGCAGTTCCAGATGGATCAGCTGTAAGTTTATAGATTTAACGTGGGGATGAGCCGTCTATCAGGTTTAACTTGTGAAACAATATTTAGAGACAAGTGTGATGTTCATCCTTACAACATTACACGTCTGAAACTACAATTCACTACCTACAGTTCCCGATGGATCAGCTGTAAGTTTATAGATTTACAAAAAACAAATAAACCACCAGCAGGCAGTTGTTGGAATATAGATACTGCTAATAACACATGGAAATAAATAAATAAAAGAACAACATATTTCCATAAATGGATCACTAGGTGTGCTAATATGTCTTGAAGTTAGTATTTCAGCCCCTATATAACTCACACACACTTGTACGAAAATAATAACGAACCTTAAAATGTTAGGTCTATAATCACTACTGTTTGAGAGATTTGACATGGCCAAGTGATTAGCATGGGTACGTCATAAAGTGACGGTCAAATCATAATGTTTAGTCAGAGTTGACTAACCCAAGAATTGGCGATGGCTGCTGTTGACTAGCTGCATTTCGCTCTAGTCTATCTGGGACGGCTATGCGCAGATAGTTGTATACGTTCCTTTGTGCGAAAATTATGAAACAAATAAAACCTACCGATACAAGAACAAAACATATACACTCCAAATTTAAAAGAATAATAATTATAATACACTCTACTGTCTTTTCTTTTACTAAGTTATATTTTAGCTTTCTTATGTTTTTTGTTTGTACCCTCTTTTTTATTTATTTGTCTTTTATAGTTTTAGCCTAGTTGCCAGAAATATATATATCTTATGAAATCGCATATTGTTAAACTACCATGTAAGATTTTATGTATACGCATGGTTCACCACGGATAAAAAAATGTGCTATTTCCATTCACATCGAAATTTATATTTACGTGTTGCTCTTTGGTAAATCAATAATAAATCATTGTTTTCTTTAAATATTTCGCGTCAAAGAATTTAATTGTGATAATTTAATTTCCAGATAACTAAATTTTTGATAGTCACAATACATATAACATTTTATAAGGTTTTCCTAACATTACTTTTCGAAGGTTCGGAGTGACTTAGTTGATTGCGTTGGATTGTGAATTCGAGTGTCCAGGGTTCGTGTCCCTTTGTCGCCAAATCACACTTAGCACTTTGGGACCATGGGTGTGTGATAAGTGTGACAGTCCAATACGAAGAGTAAGCGGTGTTTACTGTTGACTAGACACTTTCCTTCTAGTTCGTCAGTCTGAAGTTAGGGACGGCTAGCATAGATAAGCTCTTATGTAGATAGCTTTGCGTGAATAACCGAAACAAGCAAATAAAAACTACTTTTGAATAATTCATGTCAAAATCATTGTTGGAATACTTTACGTATGTAATTATCCACTTAGCATTTTATTGTAGGTACGCCTTTGCAAGAAGCATCACAAGTTAAAATCTATTTATAATTAATTAATTCAGTACAACATGGAGCTGAATCATCTTTATGGTTTTCAACTGAAACAAATGAACAAATTCGTCTCTTAAACAGGCAAAATTGGTAGTACAAATTAATATAAACTTTGTTTTTAATGAATTATTAAAAAATATTAATAAGTGAGTGTATCAGGCACACAAATAAAAAGACAATTTGTAATTAACATGGTATTCATCAACAGTAATTTAATTATTTGTTTAATAATTAAAATTTAAATGTGTCGCTTGTGTAAATGACTAATGTTCGAACTTTGCA
>NW_013665726.1:349402-355587 GCF_000517525.1 Limulus polyphemus | reverse complement strand
ATAGCAAAGTGATAATAGATACTATATTTTTTTGGCGCATCGCATTGGTTATATTTATAGGCGTGTGGAGGCATTCTCTAGCCTTGTAGGTTAAAATATATTTAGAAAGATCGCGAAAGTCTCCTACTTTTAGCATGGGTTCTTCGTTGTAACGTTACACATTTTCAGGTATTAGACACTGTGTTATAAATGCACTTTATAAGGGTAATTGCAAATAGGGACACACAGGTGGGGTGTAAAACAATGCTTGACTGCTAGCTTAATTGACTATAAAAATGGTACTAAAAATATAAACATTAATGAATTTTGTAAACTTTGGTGAAATGGCTTTCAGAAATTACAAGACTTATGGATGAAAACCTCAGCTCAGAAGGTAATGAAATATATCTATTTGAACTTGAATTTTTTTCTTGTTTATTCATATTTTGTCATTTTATTCCAGTACCACTAAGAGAACTGACGGGTCAGCAGAGTGTTAAGCCCTCTCCTCGTCTATAAGAAGGATCTATATTGTTGTAAACTTTACTAATTTATGGGATAAAAGAAATGATTTTTATTCATAATAAACGTACCTAAAGAGAACTATCATGAAGCTTATTATGCTGGCAAAGCGTGCCACATAAAGTGGTAGTTTTTTGAGAGTAAATCACAATAAGACTGATAATTCTCTCTTTACTGACTCGTGCTTCGGATTTATACTGCTAAAATCAGATGTTCGATTCTTCTTCTCGGTGGACACAGCAGCTAGCCTGATGTGGCTTTGCAATAAGAAAAAAACACACACACTTTACTGACTCACTTGCAGTATATAAGTACTTCTAATCAAACGTTAAAAATCAGATTTGTTTATTAGAAAACACAATTTTAATTATGAAGTCATACGTTTTCCATTTCCTAAATACAAGCACTCATACAAGCTATACTATATATGTTTTTTCCCATAGCTTACTGGGTTCAATGTAATGCGTTCAACATTACACAGTTTTGAGAACAAAGCTCATAAACTCACTCCCAGTTTTTCACCAATAAGCTTCTTCTAGCCTAATTTGAACATTTATTCAATTACATTGCAAATTGAAAACATCCTTTGCTAACTAACCCTTGCGGATTTGTTAAATGAATGTCGTGAAAAGCTCCTCGAGAGCTACATGCGATAGCCATCCCTTATTTAGAAGTGATAGACTAGAGGGAAGACAACTAGTCAACATCAACCACCGCCAACTCTTGGGCTACTCTTTACCAACGAATAGCGACTCGTTCGGTGAAGGATTTCGATCCCGTGATACACAGCTTGCGAGTTAACTGTTCTAACCACCAGTCCACTGCTGAGCTACCGCTAGTGAGATTATAAATTTAGAGGATACCAAAATCTTTCCAAAATTATTACTATTACACCTCACTTTAATTTCGTTTATTATTTTTATAGGATAAATAAAGAATAATTTGATTATTTCGGTCAAAGTTATTATTTTCTTTCACCCGTTATTGTAAATTTAACAAAGTCTAATTATATAATAGAGCATGATGTTAAAATTTATTAAATTAGTATCTTGCAATATCATTATTTGTTATTTTTGCCCACTGTTTACATTTTGTTATGTATTAGGTAATTTTTAGTATAATCAGTTATGGAGTTGGATATTCCTTTTTTGGATTGTTCTACAGTTTTCAATAATTTATTAAATTATTTCTTTCGGTTGCATGCTTTGGCATTTAGTAACTTGTTTACACTCGCTAGTTAAAGTTCTGTAACTACATCTATTGAATTATTTTAGTAAACTTAATTATAGCTATGATATTTTGCATTCCATCAAACCAGCAGTCTTTTGCTATTATTTGCATACAGAAACATTGTTGTTACACGATTTTTGGCATTTCTTACGTCCGAAAATATCATTAACAATAATAGTAGCAAACTAGTGAATCAATGCATGCTAATTATTAAGGGTTTCAGTCTTCTGGAGTATTGATATATGACACTAAGCATATCTAGTTAGTTTCTCATACAGGATTGCATTTATTAAATTAAAGCTATTTGTTAAATATTTTGAGATCTGATCTATTCTGTTAGCTCACTTATGATTGGAGCGATCTTAATAACTCCCACTACCGACTCTATAGATATTCAGTTAAGTGTCCCAGAAGTAATTTATCTTTCCTGTCAAACTAAGTAAATATACATAGTCGAGAAATCAGTTTTCACTGGTCACTGGCCTTTTATTTAGAGAATTACATAGAGATTTGTTTTACTGGTGTCACGAGTTTCAAAGGATTCAGCGGCAGAATATCGATATCATTCTCCGGATAGGCGGTTAGTATAATTTTGTTTATAATGTGTTTTTTGTGTGATACTGGATGTACACTTTAGAAAACACGTATAAGTAATCTTAATGGTTCATGTATGTGTGTGTGTGTTGGTTAACTGTGTAGATATAGAGAGTAAACAACTGATGTATTACAATCTTTAACAGCGTATTTCATGTCTTTCTTTAGTTGACTTCATTAAATTATATTAGTTTTAATTTATATGATATTTCAGGACCTTAATGAATTATAGTTCCACTTGTGAGGTTCATTTTGCGTTATTGGCTCAGGAAATTGATTGAGGACAAAACTCTGTTGTTCTTTAAGCTCAAAACTACAAAATGGAATATGTGCGTTATTTCTGTTGCGGGGCTCGAGCCCCGAATTTTATAATAGTTATAAGCTCTAAAACTTAATGTTGAACCATAGGGAAAGATTTCTAAGTTGGTCGAACCTTGAATTACGACTGAAAGTGTCATTAACAGCTGCTGATTCAATGAAGTTCAATCATTATATGTTTAATATTTCTAATGTATCAATTCATAAAGTCACTTTTTTAATTAGGGTTAACTTCATTAATCAACGAGTTATATGTCCAATTATTTCATTTCTGATCTATGTATAGTTAATTTTGTTTTGTCCTAGAAGTTTTTGATAATTACTTGTTTGTTTGGTTATTTTAGAGCTATCTGCTGTGTCCACCGTGGGGAGCATCGAAATATGGGAGACTTGATAATTACAAACAAACTAAGTTGATTTGAAAACCCAAACGACGAAACGCAAGTTCTGAGAAAACTGTAAACTTTAAATTAATATATATATATATATATGCTGGTAAGTTTTAAAGGACTGTGTCTCTAATTTTACATATTTAGTGAAGAGCTTGTGAACTTTAACATAAGTCTGTACTGCATCTGTCTCACTGAAAACTGTATTTTATTGTAAGTGTTTGTAGTTTCATATATTTTCATATAAAAAAGATAGGTGTTTAAATAAAATCTTTTAAATAGTGTTGTTCCATATTAAATACACGTGTAATCTATGTTTGAGATGTTAAACGCATTTTCCGTGCTGTGTATCATTATAATATATACTTAGGTGGAAAAAATTAACTACGTTTTACGTTTAATAAAAATTGCAACGTTAACATCCTGTGTTAAATATCAAAATTACAATAAGTACGGATGCACATCAGTTTATTTCAAATACATGTGCTTTTTGTGCATACGTTCAGGCTTTTCCGTAACATATTTGTAATTTTGTAAAGTTTGAAATCAAAGAATTCAATCCTGCACGTAGACTAGACATTAAGGGTGAAGATTTATTATAACGAAACAGTATCTGTTTGGCCAAGTGTATGTTCTACCTATTAGTCCCTTATGTTTAATCTGTATTCTATCTAATTATTGTTATTCAGCATGGACTAAGACTGTTATGGCATGCGGAAAGCTCTTCAGATGTTTGCTCGAAAAACCTAAAACAGGCATCGAATTATGAAGATGTGGAGAAGACGAATACTTCATAGAATTTAATCTGAAATTTTTCAAATAGAAACTCGTTGCACTTTCAGGTACTGTGTACGAAACGACAACAGTAGACACTAATTATTTACTGTACAAAGAAATTATATATTTTCATTTGATCCTGTAAGACGACACACCATATGTCATCACAACCTGAAGAAAGCCAGTTCATGCATTGCTCTAAACTTGATATACTGTGGTATTTCTTGCAAGACACCATCAATCAGTAAGGTAGCAAAGCTACACGATAAAAAAACAAACAAACTGTTATTCTGTATTTATTGATGCAATAAACATGAAGTATGAAGACTTTACTAAGCTGTAGACCAACACCGGTGTCAATGGAAATCAATATAAATTAATCTGAAAGGTAAACAGGGTATGAAAACTGAAATCCTCCAAAAAAGTCAACAAGTAATCATAATTATCCGACGTTTCGTTTTTTTTTTTTAAGTTTTCAAATAAAAGAGGAAATTTCAGAAGAACATACATAGCCATAACGTACAATTTTATTGTGTACATTGAAAGGTAAAAAAAAACATTAACAGTTTTCGCTTACATTCTCAAGACAGTACAAATTCATTGCTATAAAGGAGGGAAGAACTTTATATTGATGGGTCGTTCGGTAGTTGCCTTTACTCACTACTCAGCTATAGCATTATTATTCAGCACGTTCAAAACCAATAAAACTGAGGCTTTAAAATTCAAGAATAAAATGTAGCGACAACATTTTATATAATAATATATTAAGTGCACCAATACAGTCGTTTTTTGGAGATAATGCAAGAAAATTTGAACTTCCTGTTCGTATTGTTAGTTGATGAAACAAACACGTGCTGCAGAATATAGTTTAATGATTTAATGTCTAGAAAAATAACATCTAAAATCTGATCAAACTGGGCTAAGTGTGTGAAAGTATACTGTTTCCTTTATTATAAATAACATTTTTTTTTTGCTATCAGCGGTATAACACATTGCTGTGTATGTGATAACCTCGATCACCATTTCCACATGTGTTTGAAACAAGAAGATTTTTTTTAAATATAATCGTTACTAAAGTACGTCACCTTTATCGGAAAACACTCTCATTTTTATATGTTTTTACTTGTTACACATTCTAATTCTGCTGATATATTTTTGAGTAGCGTTTTCTTGATATTCATGCTGAAGTTGAATTGCTAAAACAAGATTAAAAGTTCTTAAAAGATATATTTTCGCAGGCGCTCCTGTTTCTTAACGGCAAGACAAAAATTACCCTACCTACTGGTGATAGGGTATGGTTACCACTTATAAGATATATAATTAACGTTTCCATTTCGAACTATTAAGAATGGAAAAAAACATTATCATGTTAAGAACTACTAATGTAGTTTTAGGCTTGAATATATAAAAGAAAATTTTATTGGTTAAGCAGTTTTAAACACAAAAGAGACCACACTAATCAGCCAGAAATAATAATATCAAAGAACCTAATCAGCTTGCTTATTGTATTTACTGAGGCACCGACTGTAATTCTTGGCATTGTAAACAGCCAATTAGCCTTTACTGTAGTGCCCTCTGGTAGCAGGGAATGTATATTTGGTGTGGGAAGTGGTCAATTAGCCCATCAAGTCCCCTCTGGCTACCGACTGTAATATTTGGTATAGGAAACAGTCAGTTAGCTTATTTGTCTCACACTGTGTCTTGAAGCGGCAAAAACTGTAATTTGGTGTTGTAAGAACACTTTTGCAACGTTTTAAAACTATTAACTAACATTTTGGGGCACTATTATTAAAGATATATTCAGAGACGAACCACGATTTGTACTATATGATAAGGGCTCTCGCGTTTGTTCTTTGATTTCAACTGGAACCAACATTAAAATCTCAGACAGCTGTCTTACTTTTTTTTTTCAAGAGCCAAGAATTTTAATTAAAACTGACAATGTATAACACAACACCTGTCCAGTCTACTGGCTAAGAAATAGGCCAAGCCTCGTAAACGCCATATCTCATTACAAGAGCCTTCAACTACCTTATACAAGCTTTTCTTCGCACGTAGAGTTAATGTTTTTTTTTATAAAACTCTAATTAAGGTAAATGTTCGTTTCTCTATAAAAGTAGCTCACTATTTTATTAAAAAAAATAAATTCTGCGCATGTTTATATTGTTTCAATGCTCAGATAAACTCGAAATTACCACGCTGTGGTGTATCAGTCTCTATATGTTTGCGTGATTGAAATTTTTTTTTTTGCATGTGATTTTTATAACATAAGAATACTATGTATGCGAAATAAAGAATTAAAACTATGTAGCTCATGTTCTTAGTACTCCGAAAATATTTTTCAGAAATTGCATAATTAAGTCTTAGAACTATGTT
>NW_013665726.1:344002-348566 GCF_000517525.1 Limulus polyphemus | reverse complement strand
CAATCTAGTTGGCAAATATCATAAACTTACTATATATCGGCTTTTACTTAATTGCTAAATCCAAAGTACAATGTAACTACTAAATTTAAATATCATTTAACTCAGTTTCAGACCATTCGAAATTGTAATACGTAACAATATGTATGCATATATATATATATATATATATTGTTTCAGTATGTCTCTATATATGAAGCGGGAGTGTCATCTGTATGTCTGTGTATCCTCTTTTCACGCTTATACTTTTGGACCGATCTCAATCAAAATTAGCATGTATCATTAGGTCAGCCCGGGGAGTTACAAGGGGGTTCAACGTTCAGATATGACTCCCCCTGTCACCCCCTCGTATCTCTATGTGTTCTCCATGCTATTCTATTGATATTTACCAGGCATCGAGAAAACATCAAAAAGGATAAAAAAAGGCGGGTTGGCGTTCGGATCCGACAATTTTCTGTTCCCCCCTATGGGCCTCTACGTTGTGCCCGTACTATTCTATTTGTTTACAAAACTTCGACGGCACCCTTAGAGATTTCTGGGGAGTAACATAAATCGGCGTATGAATCTGGCACACATAAACTGTGGTTTGGTTATACTGACCAACGTCTTAAGGACTTTCCAACACGGTACAAAGATCATAAAAAAGATTTTTGTTAGTCTTGCCGTATGTTTATACATAACGAAAAACTTAAACTTCAAAAATTTGTAAAATTTAAACAATTCCGGTTACGATCAGAAGATTTGTTTGTTTATCTGTAGTTAAGCACAAGATTGCACAATGGGCTATCTGTGCTTTGCCCACCACGCGTATTGAAACTCGGTTTCTAGCGTTGTAAGTCCGTAGTCTTTCCGCTGTGCCACTGAGGAGAGAGAGTCGAATCAGAGGAATATACTGACATCAACTTTGAGAGATGAGATTCCTGAACTGCACGGACCCCAAAATGTTATGGTTACGTCAAGACGAAGCGTCAAGTCGTGTATCTAAGTCTATAAGATCGTTTCCACGAACAATACAAATGGAAAATGAAAGTAGTATTCAGGTATATCTTGCTCCGCTATACATGTGACGTCACCTGATTTTGTATTCATGGTCTCATATTCACATAAATTGCTAAAAAAAATAGTCTTCAAAGACGAGTTCCAGCACAGTAGAGCATGGAAAACTTTTAAGATGGTGTGGTCTAAGACTGACCTCGCCATCCTTAGCAGAAACTTGGGAATAACACAATCGACAAAGGCGGACCTATAGCTCGGATGGGGGGGGGCAGCATATGACGTGGAACATCGTTCTTATTAAGTACGATTAATTATCCATGTTCAAATAATACAGGACAGATTCTAGAAAATGCTTCCGTGCAACAAATATAACATGATTGGTTAATTGTAGTTTTTAAAATTCATGTTCTAGACTTGAATCTCGATAGAATTCTTGATTATCGAAAAATTTCAAAAAGATTTATTTGTTTATTTTTAGAGCATATCACATTGGCCAATCTGCTGCGTCCGCCGCGGGGAATCGATCCTCGGATTGTAGCGTTGTAAGTCCGTCAACTTACCTGGGGAGGGAGGGACAATTCGAAAATAAGCAAACAAAAGTAGCGGATAAAGAAACCAATGACTCATCAGAGGTCATAAGCTTCTTCTAACATGAAAAAATGGAATTATATTTAAGTGCCTGCCGCATTTTTGCACGAATGACAACATGCAGTATATATATTTTTTTAAGAAACATGCACTTATTCAACTTGCGTGAGAAAAAGTCTGCACTTCGTGCATGATATACAGACTTGCTGTAAAAAGTAATAAACAAAAATAACCGTAATCATAATTAATGTTAACTTTTCAGAACATCTAAGATGGTGTGTAAAACACGATGGACATGAGGAATTCGGAAACTCAAGAGAGATTATGGAGAAAATAAAGCATATTTTGATATAATTTATTGTGCGTAATATAGAGTTTATGAATGCAGAAACAAGTTTTGATGAGAAAGTATTTAGCAAAAATTTTGTACAAATTCCTAGCTCACGTAGACACGTGTTTAAGTTTAAGTGCGACGTATTTTACGAGTTAGTTTTCCATTAATCAACGCTTAGACAAGTTGCAAGTCCAGTTAATATAAAATAAACAAAGTACAAATTTTTTGCTTCAGTGAAAAAAAAATAATAATCTCAGCGTTTCTCCTTGCTTCTTCTGGAGGGCAACGCCCTACCGATTCCAATAGTTGGCTCAGAACCAATAAAAAACGTTTAAAAACCAGCAATGAGTTCCTTTTAGTAATCTTAGGTGTGAACACGTTAAAACAATAGGATTCGATGGTTTTGTTATTAAATACCTTTTAGTAATCTTAGGCGTGAACACGTTAAAACAATATGATTCGGTGGCTTGTTTTAACATGTTCACACCTAAGATCACTAAAAGGTGTTTAATAACAAAACCACCGAATCCTATTGTTTTAACGTGTTCACGCCTAAGATTACTAAAAGGTATTTAATAACAAAAAGGATTCGGTGGTTTTGTTATTGAATACCTTTTAGTAATCTTAGGTGTGAACACGTTAAAGCAATAGGATTCAGTAGTTTTTTTATATTAAATACCTTTTAGTGATCTTAGGTGTGAACACGTTAAAACAATAGGATTCAGTAGTTTTTTTTTATATTAAATACCTTTCAGTGATCTTAGGTGTGAACACGTTAAAACAATAGGGGTCAGTAGTTTTGTTATTAAATAACTAATGATCGGTACTGGGGCTAAAGTTCACAAACAAATTGAACCCTACATCCCGCGTAAGCAAAACGTCGATGTGAGAAATTATTCATAAATTTTGTTTAGTCGTTTTAGGTCCAAACATAGACAAATCTCCGGAAAATTTCAACTATTATTACGGGATTTAAAACAACAACATAAATTTCACAATGATTAATTTCAGAATTATTCCTGTTGAAAAGAACAATTAAGTAGAGAAATATACTGTTTGTTTGTTTGTTTTAGAACAAAGTCACATTGAGTTATCCGCCGAGTTCACTGTGGGGGGATCAAGTCCCGGATTCTAGCGTTGTAAGTTCGTAAACTTACCGGAGGACCTTATACTATTATTGTAAAATATATTTCTCCATAACCGAAAATTAAGAAGTCAAAATCTAAACAATATAAAGCAAAACTGGCTTCCTATATACATGCTAATGGATGGGCGATTAGCTCAAACAAAGTATTTGATCAAAACTGTGCATTTGGAATTAGAACTACGATCGTCATGTCAATAAAAGTCCTTAGTCATCTTCATGATAATATCAGGTACAAATGCTTAGATTTTAATCTCACAAATAAAACTGCTGGTATATTTCAGAACTTCAAACATATTAAGTTTCTTAATATTTTGCAGTAACTACAAAAATGTAATTTAAAGCTTTATTAATTAAAAATGAAAGAGTTCGTATTATTTCCAGTAATGTTTTAATCAAGTAACCGTTTGAGAGTAGATCTTCATAACATACAACCTTGTTGTTAAAACCAAAGCTACACAATGAGTTGTTTGTGCTGTGATCGAAACCCGATTTGTAGTGGTATAAGTCCTCATACTTAACGTTGAGCCATCAGAGGGGAATGTGGGGGGACTATATGCTCTGATAGGAGAACATAAAATTAAGTTTAATTTCGTCTTGGGTATTTACGATTACACTATAATTGGTATTCACATTATCTTTAATTAAGCCTGACAAGATGATACGGATGAAATTAGATCGCGTACGGCAAAGGAAGGAATATTTCTTTATTTATTTATGGTCAAGATATATATAATTATGACCGAGAATTGGAAAACTTAACGCATAAAAGCTAAGTCGCTTCATAGCCTAAGTATTACCGCGCCAAACTTTACACGCGCTACATATATACCCACACCTGAACTTTACACGCGCTACATACACCCAAACTTGAACTGGCCATAAACAAGCCGACTTCGCTGATACTGAAATTCCACGCTATTCGCATCAGTTCTCATTATCACCTGTACAAAGATCCGTAAATATTTTCAGTTCATTACGAGTTTCCAAAAATATATCGACCTGAAAATTTAATCAACGTATAATGAATATTTTTAGAAACTCTAATACCGGTAACACTGACGATGATAGCAAACTCGTTATTTGTTAAAGAAAAACTTGAGAAGATTTTGTAATTTATTTGGTGTGCAACCAATATAAATCTTGGAATCAATAATAGATAGCATGTATACAAGTTTAAAAATACAGCATTGCTGGTAGATCACGTGAAAATATATGCTTTTACCCAGAAAATATCTTCGTGACGAACGGCATTACACGATCAATTTTGTATTTTTTTCAGTAGGAATTCTGCCTTACGAAACACGTTTCATACTTATTTTTGCAGCTGCTAAATAATGCAGGTTGCTAGACATAATAAGCAACTTGCTGTTTATTTAACTAAAATAAAACCGCCTTCAAAGAAACGTTGGTCGAAAATATATTGTCATTTTTTGTTTGTTTTTCGCTCATGATTTCTTTGAGTATTTATTTTTTCGATCTTGTGTTTTAGCTATGGGTTCCCC
>NW_013665726.1:342989-343691 GCF_000517525.1 Limulus polyphemus | reverse complement strand
CTCGCTTTTCGTTCTATTTCACACATTTTACCTATTCGATTTTGTCGTCTTTTCAAAAATGTGTTTCTTTTTCGTTTTCTCTCATTTCTTTACCTCCTTGCATTCTCTGTATTGTACAGTTCTTACAAGTTATTTATTTTTGTCATTGTTTATCAATGAATATTTTTTCTCGTTCGTCGTAAACAAAATAATTATAAGGATAAATTACTAAGAACAGTAGGGCACGGGTTGGCCTTATGGTGAAGCTTTGGATTTCAGAGCTGGTTAGAACCCGTGCGATACTACCAAATGTTCCCCGCACTTTAAGGTGTGAGTGCATTATAAGAGTGACAGTAAATTCCTTAGTGTGGTGGTAAGGTGCTACTGACTGGTTACCTATCCTCTGGTCAGAAGTTCAAATTATGTAATTCGGCATATAGCTTTAGTAACTTTAGCACAAATACAGATAAAATGACAGCATTTGTAGTTAAAATCAAAAGTAAATTATAAAACAAGGAAATATAAAGATAAAATTAACATAAACCTCCTAGTAGTCGAAATCTAAGAAAAAAAAATGTATAAAGAAGATACAGAAAATATTCCAATAAAAATGAAATTAACAATGAAGGCCCGGCATGGCCAGATGGATAAGGCGCTCGGCTCGCAATCTGAGAGTCGTGGGTTCGAATCCCCGTCCCACCAAACATGCTCATCTTTTCAGCC
>NW_013665726.1:337910-342359 GCF_000517525.1 Limulus polyphemus | reverse complement strand
TCGTCATCGAATTTGAATACAGAAAATATTCCAATAAAAATGAAATTAACAATGAAGGCCCGGCATGGCCAGATGGATAAGGCGCTCGGCTCGCAATCTGAGAGTCGTGGGTTCGAATCCCCGTCCCACCAAACATGCTCATCTTTTCAGCCGTGGGAGCATTATAATGTGACGATCAATCCCACTATTAGTTGGTAAAAGAGTGGGTGGTGATGACGAGCTGCCTTCCTTCTAGTCTTACACTGCTAAATTAGGGACGGCTAACGCAGCTAGTCTTCGTGTAGCTTTGGGAGATATTCAAAAACAAACATTAATAATTAAATATATTAATCCTATAAGTAAAATATTATTTTAACAATGTGCTTTTTTCATTCGGTCTCGTTAAAACGTAACTCAAACAACATTGTAATTAATCATTAGACACAGTCTTACATTGCGTTACTTTTACCTCGCCAACTTTTGCCTTTGATTTATAATTGGCTAGAATATCAATTCGTGAATACAATATTTAAAGAATATATGAACGAGGAACACTAAATTACCCATAGCTGCGGCAACTGAACCGTTTTTTGCAAAAGGTTCTCTCCAGGAACCGACAAAACATCCTTAGGTTAAACAACATAATAGCTGGTAAAGATTTCTAGTCAAATAAATTATTAAGGATTGAAACTTTTACAAAACGGTTGGTTGCTTATATGACTAGTGATTAAATAAGGTACATGTAATCAATTAATAATACATGTTTGGTGTTTAAGATCCTACGGCTCCAATACAAGTGAAAAAACGCTCAATAGAAGCTCGAAGTTAATGATTTCAAGCTATTTTATATATTAATGTGAACGGTATATTGACTGCAACTTATTGAAACACTTCATTAGGACTAATTGGAAAGAAAATGAATTTCAAATACGCGTATATTTGATCTTAATTACTTTCTAAAATGGCAGTCACCAAGGATTAAACATACCTGTTTTACTGTCGACGGAGGACAAGACTCGTAACCGTAAATTATTTATATGTTTATGTTTGTTAGTATATTGGTACTAATCACTAGCGAACAGATAGGCAGACATATTGTTGATATTAAATGACAAAAAGATACAGGGAAAGAGATAAGTGTAATTAGAGAAGAATGAATGAGGATGATATAGGTAAACGAACCACATGAACGTTTGTGCCTCGATTCAGACTCAAAGTTCGATCATCTGTCTAACGAGTACGTGTGTTATCCGTCGCGCTACTATGAGTGTATAACTTAAACCTAGAGATCAGGTGTAAAATAGCAAAGGGACGAACACATGCATAATCTGACATATCTTCAGTTCTGGATAAGTCATTTTCGGGCGAAACTTGTCTACTGTGTTAGTAAGAAAACACCGATAGGCAAGGTTGAGAAGTGATTGATAAATAAGACAAAATATGGGAGAAACAGACAGAAAAACAGCGGATGAATGAAAACGTGAGAAATCACATGGCGTTGTTAGATGGGAATGTATTTTTATGGTATTTTTTGCATATAATATATAATTTAACAGATAGGGTAGACGGATTGATGGATAGATAATTGGACATATACAGATATATACGTATATATGTATTCATTCATTTACGGATATGTATATGACTGTAATAGGATGTTAGTGCGCGCTTATATAATGTCAATTGCTTAATTAACAAAGATCACTATGGAGCAATCACAAATGTGTTTCCTTGGAAATAACTTACTGAATAAGCCTAATTTGAGAGGTAATTAATTATTCAGAGCTTGCAATGAGACGTGTGGCGTGTGTACAGACTAAATACACGATCAAAATGGAAGACTCATCCGTACCTGTCATGCCACATAACCGACATACTTTACAGTGAAAACAAAACATTCTTAACGCAATTCATAACTCATAAGTACCAACTTCTAATGCACCTGTTCCTTCTCATGGTTATTGACTTTGTCTCTAAACTGTTTTTGACAGAAACCAATGCCCTACAGATTTTGGAGTACTTTGAAAAAACAAACAAACTCGAATTTTAGGCTTAACCGTTTTATGAATACATGAATATGATACATAGCGGCTAATTAGAAACGATAATGGTACTCAACAAGGACAAGGATTTCTTTAATTAATCTATACATATTTCATATGCTATTTATTGACTATTTCTTTACTGATGACGATAGTCTTTTCTAAATATATGCAAAGTAAATACAATTTTCAGCAGAGGATTGATAACAATGTTCTATTAAATAAGCTTTCGTACCAGAGCACGTCTCGTAATATAAATACATAAATATGTATGCATATATGTACAGTAACAGCATTGGACAGATATATCAATCATTACCAATTTCTGTCTTTAATAAATCTAATGTAGATATGCAGTTCTGAGTGTATTCAAGCGAGTAAAAATATACGACATTTACAATGCGTTTTAAATACAGAAAAGCTACAATGTTACATCATGAAAATATGCATATCTTGTGAACTTGCAAAACAAGCTAAACTAACTAAAACTGCCATTATACTAAAGACGGTGTTTTTAATAACATCATAAGTAATTCATCACTTCTAAATAGCTAATTCAAGCTTTTAAGAACTTTTATAGCTTTAGAACGCAGGATTTGTAGAACGTTGTATCGCGACTGTAAATTTTACGACTGTATTTTCATGCGATGACGATAATTACTAAAGCCCCTGTACATCTGTTTTATCTGTCTAACAAGCTGCTTTAAATTGAATCGAGTAGCATAATAAATGAATTTCGCGAAACTTCGGAACTTGGCAAAGAAAGAAAGAATTTCTACACTGGAGTTATACTTAGCTGACAAATGAACTTAACTTTTTTAAACATTTTGCAATTTAAGAATGTCCTTGTTGATGAAGGATATTCACAAGGCCGCATTTAGTAATTTTGGAATGAAATTAACAGGATCTCGTGTCTGTTTCAAAGCGCAGGAAATGGTTTAAAGTAAACTGTAACACGTATTTATAATAATTAGAGAAACTTACTTCTTGTGTAACTAAGTCAATAAGAAACAAATTTACACAAAATCAGAAATTATACACATTCTGAAGTCCTACACAAAACATTTTTCATACGAAATACGCACATACTGTGAGCTTGCACGACATTTCAACCTTACAGAAACTCTCACGATTCTAAAGACAGTGCTCTTAATAACATCATAACTAATCTGTTATTTCTAAATTACTTATTTCATCTTTTAACTACTTTTATATCTTTACAATAAAGGATTTGTAATACGTCATACTGAGAACCGTTTTAATTATTTGTCTCTGCTAAGTGCCTTGTAATGATACAGTTGATAAGGTGTATATTTATTAATTCCCCATACTCTGAAAACAAATGAAAAAAACTTTTACGCCACAGTAAATCATTTATAGCTACAGTAAATCAGTAAATTTCATTAGGCGTAAGCAAAATACTTCTTTATAGACATTGTGAAATGTAAGATATTTTAATTCAAATAAAACTAGGACGATAAGTAATGAGCTGTTAGTAACAGCTTCAGCAAGATCTGATGTCATTTTATTGTCTTTAACTGATGATTAACAATAAGTACTCACTGTTGCTGTATTTGATTTAAAGTCACCGTGATGTATTAGCGTTTTGGAAATGGGAAAAGAAAATTCGTGTAACTGTAATGTTCGTGTTCATTCTGATGGGATTGGAATAACAATGATAGTGCTAGTTAAGGAATATAAGTTTAGCCCTTAAAAGTAGTGCATAGCGCCGTGGGCTGTTTCGATATCATCTTAGAAGAGCCTTTGTTCACCACCGTTGAAATTGAGAGTTGGTTAGTAATAAGGTTCAGGTGCACTTTGGGTGATATTTTATTGAGAGTTGGTTAGTAATAAGATTCAGGTGCACTTTGGGTGTTATTTTATTGACAGTTGGTTAGTAATAAGGTTCAAGTGCACTTTGGATGTTATTTTATTGAGAATTGGTTAGTAATAAGGTTCAGGTGAACTTTGGATGTTATTTTATTGAGAGTTGGTTAGTAATAAGGTTCAGGTGCACTTTGGATGTTATTTTATTGAGAGTTGGTTAGTAATAAGGTTCAGGTGCACTTTGGATGTTATTTTATTGAGAGTTTGTTAGTAATAAGGTTCAGGTGCACTTTGGGTGTTATTTTATTGAGAGTTGGTTAGTAATAAAGTTCAGGTGCACTTTGGATGTTATTTTATTGAGAGTTGGTTAGTAATAAGGTTCAGGTGCACTTTGGATGTTATTTTTTGTTCTAAAGGAATCAACTAACTCTTTCCCATGCCACGAAAGCGTTTGTTTCCATTAATAATACAGAACTTCCAGCAACTTGCATTATTATAACAATACAGGTAGGGTTAAATGTCTCACGTGGTTTTCTCTATGCTTTTAATCTACTCTTAGTACTGGAAAAGGTTTGTTTGTTTTTTGAATTTCGTGCAAAGC
>NW_013665726.1:325759-336992 GCF_000517525.1 Limulus polyphemus | reverse complement strand
ACTATATATATATATATATATATATATATATATATATATACATATGTGTTTATATTTGTTAAAGACAGAGACTGCCAACAATGTTATGGTGTTTCGGAATTACCCAGTAGTAGCATTGCCAGAGTATTTGTTTCGTTGTTAAGTACAAAGCTACACAATGGGCTATCGGTGCTATGCCCAATACGGGTATCAAAACCTGGATTTTAGCATTATAACGCTTCACACTTAACGCTGAGCCACTGTGGAACATGCCGGAGTGTATTAACTTAATATAAATAAACTGTACACAATGGGCTATAGGTGCTGTGCCCAATACGGGTATCAAAACCTAGATTTTAGCATTATAACGCTCCACACTTAACGCTGAGCCACTGTGGAACATGCCGGAATGTATTAAATTAACATAAATAAACTGTATACTTAATGATTAAGAGGACAAGAAACGTCGTTGCTTTAAAAAGTTTTCTAATATTTTGAATACTCAGGAAGCATACTTTTTATTATACGTAAATATTTTCCGTCAATGTTAGTGTTTCTTGTTCTTTCACAAAGGTCTATTTATGTTTACGTCTCTAAATAAAAATATCGCTCATCACTAAATGAACCGTAGTAGACTTTTCGACTATGGTAGTTGTTGTTTAGCGTATAATAAATTTTTATGAAATATATTTTTCTCTTCATTAAATGTAGACAGCTTGGAATGACTAGCTTTTACTGGTACAAACTCTAAATTGCTTGCCATTACTTGTCTTAATCATGCTATGATAGCGCAGCTTGTCAAGAGCTAATACAATCGTAAAATATTTTATCAAAAATGAGTCTCGGTGTAATAATAGTACTTAATTCAATGTATCCATTATTAAGCTTGGTGCTGTCAAATCTTGATTTTCACTCTCTTTCTCTCTTTTTAAACTACAAGAAGATTTATTTGGGAAATTATCGTCCGCACGTGTCTTATAAATAGGATGTATTAATCACAGAGAGATTTTTGGAAGAGAAGGGATTTTCCATGTTCCACATCTGGGAGGCCATTTCCAATTTGTCCTTGTTTCTGAAAAATCTATACATCATAATGTATCTTTGGTTTCATAGTAGCTCGTCCAGGAATCGGCACAAGTCACGCTAGAAAAGAAATATATGTTATGAAATATCTCTGGCACTTTATATATATGTAGACTTGGTAAGAATTATATTCGTTTCGCGTACCTTAAATCTAGACTCCTTGCTTGCAGTGTAAGGGTGGTCCTGATTACACGGCACCAAAAAAAAAATCCAAATTCCTGAATTCACAGACGGCTTTATTAATTCTACGTACATTCTAAAGTGGAGAGATGGGCTTCAAAACAAGTACACTGTGGACTAAAAGATACACAAACGGATGAGTCTAATAGATTGGAGATTCTTGCGTCTGCTTTTGGTTGTAAATATATCACTAGAGGGAGTGTCCAGCAGAACGAAGATTACCATTTCACGTGATCTTGAAATATGTTTAGATCATTGATTAAACATTCTCTGCAAGCCACGAAACCTTTACCTATGATGTTATTATATTTTCTTATTTTGCTTTGAAAAATAATTATTCTTTTAATTCACCACCAAACTTGAAATATAATTTCATTCAGTAACAAGTTCGTTACAATCGTGTATAACGCATAACACCCTTTAATTTTTTGTTCTATTAGTGAAAACTTTTCGATGAGTGACTGCCAAACTAATATATCTTTTGTTCACAACAACTAAAATCAATGCAATACATATTTTATGAGTTCTACAGGTCTGATACGCAACACACCACGCTTAATACAGCATAAAATACGTTAGCAGTAAATTATGAAGTGTTTTATTTGAACTAAACAACCCAACACGAAATTAGAAGACCACTGCTACATGTGAGGGCACTCCTTTTACGTCCTACGTGTTACCACGCCTGTTTTGTTTCGAGTTGCAACACCCCAGATAAGTGTTAAATCTATGTTTTTTATGTTTCAACAATCCCGTTACTTGTAATCATATGTGTCTTACACAGTACACATCTTCTCATATTACATTACACCTGATACACATTATGACATATATCACCAATTTTTCCATGTTTAAATAATGCTAATACAGAATTCGTACATGGTTCAATACCCCTACTATACGTTTACGCATCCTTTACTCGTTCCAACATCTCTGATACACGAATATCTTTTTTATGATCTGATAAAGATCACTTCTCTATATGTTATACACCTACTATATACGTTATGACACATTCATTTTTCGTTTCCTACGCTAAGATATGAGAGAAATTCGTGTCTGAAAGCGTAAACTAAATTTCAGTCTACTTTGGTCTATATCAGCTCTAAATCTTTTTCCACTACGATACTCTGACGTTAAATAATTAAAAGCTTATACATATGCCCAAAAAAGCCTTTGCATTTTACGCGCTTAAAAGTAGTGCCGGCACGAGTAAAACGAAAGCTTCTATTTACATAGGGATAGTTGACCTCTGTTTCGTTGTCTGGTGTCACAATTTGTTCTGAGGAATGGCTCTGCCAATGAATCAATAAAACGTGGTAAAGGAACTTGAGTAGATACACCAAAGGTTGAGTTTAAACAGATAAACAACAGTTGAGAAGATGATTCAATTTTACTGCCTTAATACCCCGAATGGGATTCAACGAATCAAGGACATCAGCAGAAAAAATACGTGAAGCGTACGATAAAGGAATGTCTTGTTTAATGCCGGTACAGCACGGGTATATATGTATCAAACTAACAGTTCGTGTGCTACAGCTCAAAATTATGGTGGGGGGGGGGGTAACTCACACCTCCATTTCTAACATTATTTTTTTAAGCCCGACATCGCCAGGTGTCTTTGCCAGTTATGGATAAAAACTGACGCGTTGTGGATAAGTTTTGAAGTAGATAGTGTTTGAATAATTCTATGTCGGTTAGTCTTTTCTTTGCATAAAATAACGAAAATATTTTGTTGTTCCAATTTGTAAGCTGGTTAAATTGTAATAAGCAAGTTACTGTCTTATTCATTTTTATATATATATATTTTTTACCAAATACTGTTTTATTTCAGATCTTTATTTTTATCTACATTTAGCAAACGTCAACGACATTTAAATAGATATGTATGTGATGGCATTCTGATCAATAAGCATATTAAATCTTCGGAGCTTAAAGAGCATAGCCGTGTCTTTACGAGTTTCCGCACGTACTGTCCAAAATATTGTGGACTGACTGTTCTTATGTTGTAAGTCAGATGTGACTTAGAATAATAGACACAGAAAGCCACCTATGGATTGATTTTCAACTATTTCTTTCTCTGAAGTGTGAGAGGATTCATCAACAGTGCAGGGAATACAAGAAAGAAAAAGAAAAAGAATCCCTGGCCTATCCGTCGGGAAGTGTTACCACAAACATAATAATTCAAACTCCTTCAACTTGCGATTAAAGAAAACTAGATGAATGAAAAGTTTATGAAACTAAACTCCAGAGGAATAAAGAATACATAATGAAACTTGTTTTTTTTTTGCTTTAGAATAGCTCAACATACTTCTTTAAAACTCAATTATTAATGAGGCTTATATACAGATAAAGTGTCTTAAAATACATAAATGATAAAGACTACAATTATTTAATATGTATTCGTGGAAACTTAAGAAAATATAAGCGGCATAGAAAGAAAATTACAATGTGCGTAAAAATATATGGTTAATATGTGCATATAAATTTATGTAACCATACATAATTATAAACCAAACAAGATTTTAGAAGTATATCTATGTTAACATATGCCGAATTCCTGATTAGGATTAGGTCTATGACGTTAAATGCAAAAAAAAAATTAGTTTTTCGACAAGTTTAGGATTAATTAAATTAAACAAAACATTTGTAGGTCAAATGTATATAAGAAGGTCAAACTTCATAAGTGTTTAACGACCAAATTTAACTAGATGGGTATTCTTACTTTTAAATTGTATTCGAAGTGAAACGGCAAGATTAGTAGTTATTCTATAAACATGTATTTATATTTATAGATGGATAAAAATGAAAAATTTCTGATAATCACTTCCAACCTTCCAATGTTGGTTGCGTTTTCAGATACACACACCTTTCCGAAAGAGATATTGAGGATATTCGGTTTTCCAGTTAAATATACAATCAAGTTTTCTTCATCTTACGGTGTTGGAATTTGTAAAATGAAAACTTTATAACCTCACATTATGTAAAAAAAAAAATGATATCGTGACCAATAGTGAACTATAGTTTCAAGTAATGTCACAACTATTGTCAGCTCAACTATGGTGATGATAGAAACTGTTATCAAATGGAGTTTTATATGTCTTTAGGAACGGAAAGGAATAAAAGGTGCATTTATAAACTACTATAAACCCTTTCTCGCATCTAATATTATATAAAGCTTTTTTTATTCTATTTATATATATATACTAACGAGGATAAGTGTGCTTATAAAAGGGACGGACATGACCTAGTGATTAGCGGGCCCGAACTGTGAATTAGAAAATTCATGGTTGGTGACTCGTTGCTGCAAAACGCGCTCTGTACTTTGACCTGCAAGTGCGCTATAATAATTACGGTCTAATCCCACTGTTCGATCAGATAAGAGTAGCTCAAAAGTTGGCGGTGAGTGCTTTGGCTGTCTTTTTTTCTAGTCTATTAGTTCAAAGTTAGAGATGGATATTTGCAGATAGCCCTCGTGCAGCTTCGGGTGAAATTCTGAGACAAGTAAATAAGCTTTGTAAAATACGAAGATCGAATTAGCTTGCTGCCTTTGGAATTATTTTCTCCATGTGTCAAATGCGTTTAATCCGAAAGTCATGACTACACTCCATTGTCTAACACCTTAAATTACGTTGTAATAAGCTTCAATGAAGAATGATGAGGCCAATCTTTGGTCAAAAATCTTGGCGAAGTTTTCAGGTACTATTCACTGTACGGGAATACCGACTTCGAAGCCTCCGTTTAAGCAAATCAAGGGCACAAAATTTCATTAAGCTGCAGCGAGAGACTTGATAGATGTGAGACTGAATGGAGCTGATGTAATTAAAGATTAATCAGACTGCTTCCCAAAGAAAACTGTCGTTGATTTCGGTGTGTGGCTAGACGCTCGTGAACTTTGGGCTTGTTAAGTCTTCGCCATTTTCAACTTTTTGTTAACTGTGTCATAAGATATGCTACATTTCCTTGGAACGTTTATGTTTCTGGGTGGTTGGTTGGGTGCGATTTAGAGGGTTCTCTTTCTTAATACAGTATGCACTTTGTGGATGAGGGCTTTGCTCTGGACTGACTTGGGGTGTAGTTTTGGAACCCACCGTTGTTGGAAATACTCTGCTTCCCGCTTCCATTGAGAATACTGAAGACTTTCTTCTTCGAAATGTTATGTTATTTGGCTCTTTATCGGTTAAAAATCTCGTTATACTAATGTTGTTCTTCGGGAAAGGCTGTAAATTATTACTGTTGTTGTAAATACTCTGCTTCCCGCTTCTATTGATAATACTGAAGACTTTTTTCTTCGAAACGTTATGTTATTTGGCTCTTTATCTGTTAAAAATCTCGTTATACTAATGTTCTTCTTCGGGAAAGGAACTAAGTCTATCCATGGCGGCATTTTTACTCTGAACCATATATATATGTAAGCTAAATATGTCTCCCATGGCGCTACAACTTGAACCAGCGGCAACACATCACAAATCGTTCGTATAAAGCGCGGCTAACCTGTAAAACCAGAACAGATGAGATTTTCGTAATGGGACTGTGATAGACGTCATTACATAATGCTTTTCGATCACACTAATTAAAATACTTTCTGCTATTGATACAGGCAACGCTGATTAGTTGTTGTTAAGCGCAAAGCTACACAATGAACTATCTACGTTCAGCCCACCACGAGCATCGAAACCAGATTTTTTAGCGTTATAAGCCCGCAAACTTACCGCTGAAGCAATGGGGAGCGAAACGAGAATGGACGTTCGATTCTTGTGGTTTTAATTAATGGTGTAAGTTATTTTTGAAACATTTTGATTCATGGTTTGACTAAAATATGATATCAAAAATATGTATATGTTTCTGCATAGAAAAGGTCTCAGAGTAATATTCTGTTTGAAATTCACTGTCTAATGTAAATTTCACACACTTCAAGAACTCCAAGTGACATCAACTATGAGTTAACATTCAGGAGCAAATCCCCTCCCACATATATGTATAAATTTACATATGCACGTGCCAATACTGATTTGTCACTGGAATTACCTTCAGCGTTACAGACCAGTAACGTTATTTTCTTAACAAAATAAAATTGTGAAACCACCTTTTTTTTTAGGTTACTTCGAGGAGAACAGTTTCAATTATATATATAATGGGATGGACTGACTGTTCAGCCTCCCAGTGGCACAGCAGTATGTTTGCGGACTTACAACACTAGAAACCGGGTTTTGATACTCGTGTTGGGCAGAGCAAAGATAGCCCATTGTGTAGCTTTGTGCTTAACATCAAACCTAACCTCACTGTTTATCATTGTTGTTGTTTTCTAGGAGATTCGAATGTATTTTTTTAACATTGTATTTTTGGTAAAACCTAAGAGATTATTCTCTACCATCATTTTGTAAATAACACGCTAGTTTAATCAGAGCAACAGCGTTCTTGATAATTATATAAAAAGAAGGATACTACAGATGCGTAGTCTCGATTTGCAGTTGTGTTCGCTATGGCTTTTTAAACTGGACATCTGGTTTTCACTGTCTATTAAGATTGTTTTATTTAGTCTAACAGACAAATGTTTGCTATTGTGCGACCATGCGAAAACAGCAATAAAACAACCTCTATTTCTGTTTTGACTCTTTTTCACTTTTGGGTGTAATACAAAGCTCCTCGTAATGCTCAGTAGCTGCTTGCTTATGTATCAAATTATGTTGCTTTTGATAAAAATGGCCGTTAGCGGATATTGGAATCAAGTTTTGTCAATATAATATTATTTGTTCCGTTTATAATATAAGGCAAACGAAAATAGCCCTATTAAAAAGTAATAGTTATTGTTACGTCAACAATATAACAAACTGAAATGATACTAGCTTCGATTCACAACCATATGTTATACCTTACTGTTACCATAGTAACGTGGCTTTATTTGTGTGACATATTGTCCCTCATCTTTTATTCTCTTGAACGACAACTTCAACAAAGAGGAAATGTGATTGTTTTGTTCACTTTTAGTTATCACACACATTACTTGTGAACATTATTGGGATATTCAGTTTCCTCGTTTCTTTTCTCTTTTATAAATAACGGACAATTAAGTACCCTTGACCAGAGCGTCTTCTTCTCCGTCAACTACACTGTCCACTGTTAACAAGTTAAATAAGAGAATGGCTAAATTTTCAAGATGTCTTTCTCAACTATTAGAATTTAATTTAATCAACAACTAAAATGGTTGCAACGTTTAATGTAACATGCACACACGTTTGTGTTATAGTCTGCGAGAGTGTCGACTTGATATCGTTATTTTTTCACACTGAAGTTAAACGTAGTTCATAACGTGTTCGTAATGGTTATCAATTCTGGTAAAGGTTGAGCCACCTGTGTGTTGCATCACAGACAACCAAAGTTTCTAGTATTCTTGTGTTTTTATATGATTTTTTTTAATGAAATGTATAACGATATGTTGAAATGTTTTAATCTGTAAGCAGTAAATACGTGTTATCCTAGCGATAAAAGAATTACAAACCTCCACATCTTCATTAATATAAGGTATATATATATATCTCCATAAAAATAAATGCTAAAGCTTCTGTATCTTTCGTTCATATAGATTATTACATGGTATCATAAGAAACTTTCAATAATCTCTAATATATATATAATTTCACAACAGAAAATTTATTTCAAAATCTTTTAGTTGGAACCCAAAGCTTTATATGGGGTTTTTATATGCCTTTTTAATAGATTTGATGTGTGAAAACGGATAAAATTGGTTAATAATTGTATTTCTACGTCCAACGGTAAGAAAGAGGTTTTACTTTATATATATATATAGTTATATACATGTATAATAATTTACGTGACTTGAAGAGTACAAAACGTCAGAAAATGGGATTAATCGCCGTTCAAAAACTTGATTACTCGATTTATTTGTACACCTTCTTTCATAAGCGATAACGGTACAAGTTAGGTTTTCTTTGAAATAATTTGCCCGGTCTTCAGAGCTGTAATTCGTTTCTGTTTCTAAATTTTCTTTTGAAATTTAATATACGTCGAAAAAAATACAAATTCTAAGATATTATTTGAATAAAGCTAACTTTAACCTTAAATTCTTACTTCATTTTTATTTAATATTAAAACATTTAAAATATTTTTTATTGTCTTGTTAAAGAATTCTGTAGACTTTAAAGTTTATGTTTGTAATGTCTCGTGTGAAAGATACAGAGGCTACGTATTTATATTAAAAGTATTTTGAAGCCTTACCAAGCCGTAACAGTGCATGTTCCCACGTCCAATCATGAACTGTCTGAAAAGTATGTATCCTAACAATAACTATGCAGAGTAGTTTCCATCGCAAAAGGTTCTGTCGTAAGGTTGTCATGTCCAAAACACACTAATCCTCCCTGTTTATTTTCCATAAGGCATCTAATATTAATATATTACTAACACATGGAATTAAGACACTAATGTTAATATATTACTAACACATGGAATTAAGACACTAATATTAATATATTATTAACACATGGAATTAAGACACTAATATCAATATATATTATTAACATATGGAATTAAGACACTAATATTAATATATTATTAACATATGGAATTAAGACACTAATATTAGTATATTATAAACACATGGAATTAAGACACTAATGTTAATATAATCCATAATCATAAAATATGCAAGGACTTCAACGTTTAAAACTTCCCAATAATTTACTGTATAAAGTTAGAAGTAAAATATACAACTGATAACAATTAAAAGAAATACATGTTTCGGTGGAAAAAATTCCATCATCTTCAGGAGACCAGAAGAAACATAGGAAATGTCATTTTTATACAAGCAAGTTTACGCTTATAATCCGTAAATAATAAGTAAGGTAATAAAGAATATGTTTACGATATGTTCCGTCGCTGTCAACAAAAGTAAGTAAGGTGTTCATGAAAAACACCATTTGTCTATTAGTCTTTACTTCTCAATTAAAACTAATGAATGTCATTAATGGTATTAAATATAAAATTGAATTAAAGGATAAACGTGGAGTATATAAAACCTCTTGCAGCTGTAGCTTGAATTATATCAGACAGAAAGTTGAAGTTTCGAGTTAATGAACATAGAAATGCCGTAGAAATATTAATAACTAGCGATTCGGCTTTGGTGGAACATGTGGCAAACTCTTTACATAACATTGTATGGGATAAGGTTCAAATACTTAAAAAAGTTAAGCTAAAAATGAATTAACTATAAGAGAATCTCTAGAAATTGTTACACATAAAATGATTTCGAATAAAGATCTTGGCCCGAGTGCTACAGAAGTGAATGTTTGGAAATCTATTCTGTAGATGGTATTGTACATATGAAAATTATACACGTACACTTGCTTGTATAAATATGAAATATTTCTTCTGGTCTCCTGAAGATGGTAGATTTTTTTTTTCATCGAAACATAAAAAAAAAATAATCGTGGCAGGTATTTAGTTTTAAAAGGAAAGAATCTTTCCTCAATTGGGATGTTCAGGAATATTAATATCTCCCTTCCCCCAGCACGTACGGATTACGTTTAATTAATTAAATTAGGCTTTTGATACCTGTAGTACGATATAAATCCTTATTTAAATCTTCCACTGGGAATTGGTGAAGGCAGAGGTGGCGTAGCAAAAGGTCAAGGCTGACCTCCAGGATTTCAACAACTTTCGACAAATTTTGACGACCCATAATCAGGGTTACAGGTTGGCAGGGATCTATAAATCCAATGCCGTGGAATTTGTTGGGGGGGAGACCCAGAGAAAGCCCTCTTTCATGGGACAGGCGCCGAATAATCTAACTGTCCTCTGCCCAAGCTGTAAGACAAAAAATTGTTGTTTTTCACAAAGTGTTATTTATTCTGACAACTGCAGTACGGTCAGTTAAGAAGTTTGATATCCATCTAATTACAGCACTGTTGATGCTCATTGAATGCGGTCTATATCTAATAGCATTAGGCCACACACTGTCAAAGGCTTTACGGGCACCAAGAAAAATTCCTGTAGTGGCTTGATTTTTGTTGAATGATTTAAAAACAATCGTGTTAAATGATCTATGGTCTGTCTGCGAGAGGAGTTTGGACATTTGAAAGAAGGTTGTTTTCTTCACAGAAATACAAGAGTCTTTTCGCTATAATTCTTTCGATCAGTTTACCTAGACAACTAAGTAAACTAAAGGAGTCTGAAGTTGACAGGATTAGAGCTATTGGCTGTCGAGTTTTTGGGAATAACTGTGACAACTGCTTTTTTCCAGGTATCTGAAAAGTAGCCTGTCAGTAGGGATAGATTTATGAAATTAGTTAAATGTTTAAGTAGAGTATTTGATGCTTTTTTTTAATAAAGTTTCTGATACCGTTATGTCTGGAGGTTTTTGTTTTTATATTGGTCTTTAATTCATCTTTAGAGACCTTTTGATTTTTAATGTCGTCGCTGCTGACAAATGTATCGGTATTTAAACTGTTGGCTGGAAACCTATTTTATATAACTCCGGATGTTTCTTTACACGATTGTCAACTGTTTTGCGATTATTATGGTTAAAGCTTGGGGAATTTAGGTTCTGAAAGTAATCAGATAAAATATTCCCTTTCTTTAAGCCAGTTTTAGCTGTAATGCTGTTGCATTTAATGTGGTAGAAAATGTTGTTGTTATGTTGTTGTATTTAATGTGGTGGAAAATGATGTTATTGTTTTTCTCGGAAGTTAGTGATTTGCATATTTTCCAAAAGGTTTGAAGATTAGTTTATGCGCTATAAAGGCTATTGCAGAAGTCTATCCAGTTAGTTTCTTTAAGTATTTTTATGTTTCGTTTTATTTGTACATGTATTTTATTAATTTTAGGTTTTTAGGGAAATATCCGTGTCGTTATCAGTAATCGCGGCCCGGCATGGCCAGGTAGTTAGGGCGCTCGACTCGCAATCTGAGAATCGTGGGTTCGAATCCCCGTCATCCCAAACATGCTCGCCCTTTCAGCCGTGGGGGCGTTATAATGT
>NW_013665726.1:320268-325502 GCF_000517525.1 Limulus polyphemus | reverse complement strand
CACTGCTAAATTAGGGACGGCTAGCCCAGATAGCCCTCGTGTAGCTTTGCGCGAAATTCAAAACAAACAAGCAATCAGTAATCACCTGAGGCGTCTACGTTCTGAGATAAGCGAATGTATTTGCGGTGTAAGTTTCATGTGATTGCTATGATATGGTGGCTTCTAGAGGTTATGGGGATTACTGTAGCTTTCGTTATGGCTATTGTATAGAGTTCTAATTGTACATTTTACCTTTAACTTTATACAATAAATTATTGTGGATTATTAAACGTTGAAGTTCTTACTTATTGAATGGTCATAGAACACATTGATATTACACATTTTCACGCATTTTATACTTTGTATGCGTTATTCCTTTTATTTAACTAAAATACAAACCATATACATATATGGCTAAAATAGACATTATTCAAGATTGTATGCAGTTCGATACGAAAATTATTTTTCTATATTAGATAGATAACCGTAACGATATTTCTTTTTATCTTGTGCTATAAAAAACTAATTTTGGGTTTTTAAAAAACGTAAAATCTGCAGTAATTCTCACATTGCAAACCAGTTGGCCTATACAGTTACTTCACAAGATAATTATTTCGGGTTTTCAGACTGGTCTAGCTTGAAGTTTTCGTATGTGAGAAAAAACATTTATAGTCCATTTTACCTTTGTAAGATTTGTCGAAGAAACTTTGAGAATTTATCGGTCCATTTTGATTTTGTAATCATAGATATAATAAAATTCTACTTAAAGCAATAATAGATATTAATATATACAGCGAATTTGCAAAAAATAGAGATTTCAAACAAAATGAGGGGGACTATTATTACGTTTTTCACATCCTGCATTTAAATTGAATGCTAAATAATATTTACTAATTAATAATTGTACTTAAAGATTTAAAAAGTGCATGAAAGGAAATAACACAGTTCTTTGGATGTTGACCATTACCTGACAATGCCTTCATGATATTTTCCATACTCGCTGTGAGCACAGCACAGATAACACACTGTGAAACTTTGTGCTTCAATATCAAACAAAATTAAAAACTTATTTATCCTCAGATTTCACCAAAAATGTAGAACCCTAAATGCAGCCCTTCTTTAAAGTTTAACAATAAAAAAAATTTGTGAATATGTGTAAAAACAAAATTCCTGCCAAAATATTGCTCTAAACCTTTTCTTTGAATCCTGCTCATAACGTTTGTTTTTATGTTTCGAAAGAATTGATCTGATTTCCGATCTACATCTTCAACAATGGGCGGCGAATGTTATTTATATTGTTGCTTAGTTACAGGACTTTAAAAATTGTTCATTGAGGTATCGTATCAACATTGTGCTGCGTACAGTTGCCTAACGAAGTTCAGCGTTGCAGCGAAAAGCTCCCAGTGAAAACAAGATTTTAGAAATTTATTTTCTAATTCAACGATTGATTAATCCACGTTGTAATTCCTAAAAGGATTGAAACAAAGGAGCTATTATTTTGGACAAAGGAAATGTGTATTTTTAAAGCCAATAAATTACAATAATAATAATAATACACTAACAGACATTAATTAGCTTTAAAGTTATTATCGCTTCCTAGTTCTGACTTAGGCAATACACAACCCACTCATAACCCACTGCTGTATATAGTAAAACTTCAAATATGGGCAATACAAGGGTCTTGCTCAGCTTTATTGTTGGTTGAAGCGCCTCATCGTCAGAAAAGTACAATATAAAAAGAATAAAAAAAAACAACAATAAAATTTGATTTAACTAAGTGAGGTGTTTAACTTTATTGTCAAAATAATAATAATAATATAACGAAAGTAGAGAATATAAACAACAGGTTTCTGTCATTTTAGCGCGGGGTGTCACCTGATGGTTGGAGTACTCGGACTGTGAGTCCATAGATTCGTGGTTCGAGAACTATTTCCTAAATGCTCTTCACATTATATCACATTATAAGAGTGAAGGTAACTTCCCCTATTCGTCCAGACAAGAATAACCCAAGAATAGGTGATAGGTGCTATTGATTAGCTATCTTCCCTCTAGCCTATTAGTTCAAAGTTAAAGGCAGTTTTTTTTTAGAGCCTAGTAACGTGTTGTGAAACATGGAACCCAGCTTCACACTTCGGGTCGCTAACGACTGGGTCGTGTTAGGCCTAAATTCACTCAAAGATGACGCTGATTTACTGAATTAATCCCGATATCTACAGAAATATGGAAGTTTTTTTATACCTTATGAATAGACAAGTTCTTGATATTTATTATTCTCACAGTAATCCCACATTAGTGTGTAATCGAAACTCTGAACAACAATATATTCCATTATGAATGAAAATTGTTAGACTCGAAAATTGATACCCCTGAAACCTTACGTCCGTGAAAAAGATTGTGGAGGGATCAGGTTTAAGCATGAATTATTAATAGTACGACACAATATATGGCTTTCATTACGTAGATCAATGTTTGTCAGTCATCCAAAGTTATACAACTACTGCACAAAATATAGTTTCTAGTCAACAAAATGATGATACAGTGTCTTTGACTCACAGGATGAAAAGCTTAGAAAAGCTGAGTTACCTAGAGTAACTAATAGACAAGATATTGATAAATATAATATCAATTTTATGGTGTGATTGACTATTCTAAGCTAGCGAAACATGATGATAATTAATTATACTTGTCATAAGATATCAGTATTAGGCATATTATATTTTAATACTACATTCCTTAGTCAGTCCCTTAGAGATCTTTAATTTTTCAAGAAGAAGAGTGCATAATGATATTTCAAAGACACTATATCCACCATATCCACTGTTTATGGCGCATTTCGCTCAATACAGAACTTAGCAGGGTGCCTGGGATACAACATATACAGTAGTTGTCGGAACTAATTATCATGATGCTTCGTTAGCTTAGAAGAAACATTCACACCATAACAACTGTTGTTAGAACAAATGGCTTACATAGATAGTGTTCCGATTACTGATGTGTTCCTTGCGTCATAGTTGCCTTGATGAGCTCTGGTAGTGAGCGAAACGCGACGTTGACAATGGATATGTAAGGCGTAGTTTGGTCGAAACACTATTATATGAATTTACTCTTGAAAAACCCTAAGAGACTGGATCAAGAGTCTATTATTAAAAAATATACTAGGTCTAATACTAATGTCTTATGACAAACTAAGGCACATACGCTCTTGCATTTTGTTTTTACTGATCGTTTATACTGTTTTTGTGCACTTTTTTATACAATTTTCATTGGATTCTGTTACAAAAATATTATTGTTTTAGTAGTGGTTTACAGAGAATAAAACTTCTTTAACTGTAACGAAGATTGCTTAACAAAAAAACTGACATTGGCCAAAAAAGTGGTCGCATATTTCGGTATATTTAGTGCAGTCTAAAACACGGGCTTGAAACAAGTTCAAGCTTATGTAATATATTCTAATAACAAAAAGTTAAAATGTTCAGTGTTATGAAGTGTCAATAGTAGGATATACTTTAACGCAAAAATTTTGGAATTTTGGACTTAATAATTGTATTATATTCTCAAGTTATGTTTGATTAATGTGCCTCGTGTAATACTGTACCGAGTTTTTTTCCATACAGGCCTAGCTGGAAAATATCTTGATTCCTTTAACACAATAGTTTTGTTAAATTTCCTATCTAAGGAATTGTACGTAATCTATTCGATATAGCTCCCTAGTGGCACAGCGGTATGTCTACGGATTTTCAACGCTAGAAACCGGGTTTCGATACCCGTGGTGGGCAGAGCACAGATAGCCCTTGTGTAGCTTTGTGCATAATTCAAACAAACAAACAAACAAACTATTCGATATCACCAGTGTTGTAAGACAATCAAATCAAAATAAACTAAAATTGCACATAAGTAAAAAAAAAGTCTATCTTATTATTCTGAATGTTAGGACGCAAAAATTATATAAAAAAAAATGTTATTCCTAAACTCATTGACAAGGTGACTATGTATGTTTTTTACTTTTTAACCATTAAGAGACTTACTCATTATATTTCTGAAACTGAGCTCTATTTTCTCAATCTAGTTTTCTTACGTTTATATTTCATACATGTATCATATTCGTTTTTGTCATCGCATTATCGATTATTTTTTACACAGAAGATAGAGCTTTCAATATATGCACATTTTTTGCCTTATTAAGATATAATCATTGATAACTGAAAAAAAAGGTTTTTTGTTCTTTGTCCTTTAAATAATGATGGACAGGAAGAAAATTACGTATGGCTTTACATAATTAAAGTCTCTAAACTCTTTAGATTTTTATAGAAAATGTAGAATTCTAAACCATGACATAAAATATGAGTATTAAGCTGTTCTTAAAAACTACATAATACTGTTTATTGAATACCGATTAATTACGATTAAAGGGAAATACTAAAAACATCGATTACTTAACATCGACTACCTATATTTGTTTCTCTTCATTCCCTGATCATAAACAGCACAGGCGAAATAACTGATCTGATAAATTACTTCACATTGAAATTACAAATATAAATAGCACTACATCTGAGGAAATATAATTTCTTTGTAGTTAACCACAAAGCTACACAATGATCTATATATGCTGTGCCCACCACAAGTATCGAAACGAGGTTTACGGCGTTATAAGCCTTCAGACTTAGCGCTGAACCACTGGGGAGCAACGATAAAATGAATTGTAAATATTGTTAGCAATTGGTTTAATAGATACAGATATATTTTCAGTTCTAACTGTGGAAAAGTTAAAATTATAATCAAAAACAGTAGCGCATGCATAATAAAATAATGTTAACATTATGAAAATACTAATACCTCAAGTCCTATATATATATACAAAAATGTGACGATTCAACCATATCATTAAGTGGCGTTAAACGGTTTTTGGTTAATGAAGATAAACTTAGCTTCCATTGTTTTTTAGTGGTATTCATTGAAGATCTGTCTGCCCGTCCGTCCATCTATTCATGCATTCGTATACGTACTCCTGTTTATCCTTGTGTCTCTTTGTGTGTCTATGTGAGTCAAGTCTGTCTATCTTCCTGTCAATTTTTCAATCTATAAGTCTTGCTTCCTGCGTTTGTTTTGTTAATACATTTATTTTCCAAATAAGAAAAACTATGGACTCTTTTCTGCTTTTCTTTTGCCACAAGACTTATTACTCAGCAACAAGAAAACTCCGCTTTTAAAGAAAACGAAGTGGTCATTTTCTGAAATTGAGGGTAATGATAATT
>NW_013665726.1:318613-320142 GCF_000517525.1 Limulus polyphemus | reverse complement strand
AAGACTTATTACTCAGCAACAAGAAAACTCCGCTTTTAAAGAAAACGAAGTGGTCATTTTCTGAAATTGAGGGTAATGATAATTACTAATAAAATTGGGAATTCGACATATCCCGCTACCAGAATACAACAAACGTTTCTTATATCATACAATAACAAGAAACAAAAAAAAAAACACCTAAAATGTTTCTTGTTCTACACAAGCTGATGATGATTATTGAAGTTGATTAGTTGAAAACTCTCACGCAATCAGATGCTTAACTCTCCAACAGTTATCTTTAGAACAACAGAAGACAGGAGTTGTGGGAGTGAGCTCTTTCAAGTGTAAGTAGTTGGGCCTAAACTAAAACAGAACTAAAAAAAATCGTAATGGCGATTGAAAATTTCATAGAAAGAGCTAACATCTACAAAGGCCTTTTATTTTAATTATTCAATAACAGGATGATACATCGAATCACTGTTTTCGGAAACTATATTATGAGCAATAAATAACAAGAAGACGTATAACTAAAAACCTTGCTTATTATCGGATAAACAGAGTATTATCTACACAGTAAAACGCTTCGCAAGGTTAAACTGGTATCGTCTGGTGAAACGTTGTACCGTGTAAATAATACTCTCTTTATCCGATAATAAACACAATTTTTGTTATACTGAGACCACGTTTTAGCAAAACGAACAACTTTATATAACATATTCGAAACAGTCATTGTCTGACATAAGGTGAATATGTTGACTTAAATATGTAAACTGCCTTATCAGAAGAGACAGTATTACATGTATCTGGCTAGCAGAAAGGTTTTGTTCTATATGTTGATTTTCCTTCTGTGTTTGTAAACAATCGCTGCTTTACTTGGAAAATGCTTGAATGAGTCACGATAATTTTTATGATATGTACAAACAATTCCAGGTATAAAGTTCTATCTCCACAAAACCTAAATAAATCATCTCAGTTGTATAGGGGCGCTCTTTTTTAAAATTACGGTGTAGTTTGAGTTGTTAATATTAGTTTGCATTTCGCCCTCTATATCATACGATGTTTAATAATTAATTAGTTCGTAGGGACATCAAGATTGGTGACTGAAAAACAAATCAAAAGAAGAGTAATCCCAACAACGAAAAACACTGAAATATTTCCCCCTCAAAACAACAGTGAGCATTAATTTGGTAATGCTTCACTACCAATATTTTGCAACGATCCCATAGAGTCTCTAATAATGAGTGTAACGGAATAATTACCACAATTAATTTCTGTTATGATAATTATATATATAAGGTCATGAAATAAATCAAACGATACTCACATATTATGGCTACATTTTATTACCATGTTACACAATCAACCCGAAAAGACATTTTGTTTTATATGATAATTATATTATGCGATTCTCCTACTCAGCTGAATGTATATATGTGTTTACATTCGATGACGAGGAACCCACTTTGAGACTAATAATGGCTGGAGACGGCTTAAATGGGTAATGAAGAAAAACTTTAATATAAGTTTAACATGACAGCAAATGTACAACG
>NW_013665726.1:308814-317674 GCF_000517525.1 Limulus polyphemus | reverse complement strand
CGTTGTACATTTGCTGTCATGTTAAACTTATATTAAAGTTTTTCTTCATTACCCATTTAAGCCGTCTCCAGCCATTATGTGTTTACATGTTAGACTCTTTTCATTGCGGCTTTCAACAAATCTGAAATTGTATGCTATCATTTACACATGATGAGTATTGTTACTGAGTACCTAACTAGTAATAAAATAGTGACATTTTAAAATTTAGAGCCAATAAACTATACATTTCTTAGTTCCTTTGGAGCTCTTTTACTTGAGAGTGACCGATTTCGGTTCCGCTTGTTTCTTTCACAGACATTTTACGGAAGTGGGGCGTGATCGCTTCCCTGGTTCCTGCGCCACTGAACTCCTTATGAAATTTCTAAAAACAAATGCATAGGCATACTTGCAAATATGCTAAAATCTCTGTTTTACTTTATGTTTCCGTATTTAAATATATATTAATTTCAAACCTTACTCGTAATAATCTTGTCAATACTTGAACCCGTTTCACCCCACTTCAAATGTTAAAAAAAAATCCGGAACTGTAATGAATAAGTTGAGTTATTTTATCGAGTTTTCAACAGAAGATTATTCCAATTACAAAACATTGTTATTTACCTCTCTTGTTAAAAAAGTATGTTCCAATAGAGTTCAGGACTCTATAACATTGAATAATATAATTAAAAAAGTATATCTATATATAATTTCGGAAGTAATGTACTTAACATAACCTCGATAATGTGCAATATGTTGTCTCAGATTTTCTAGCAAGCGTAATCGTATTCTAGTGGGCCACGCGTGGCCCCGTGTTAAGCGTGCTCGGACTTTGAATCCGAGGGTTCATGGCTCGCAACCCGTTTTAGGACTGCAAGTGCGCTGACGTCAAATATCAGTTTTCGGTTAGAAAAGAGTAGTCCAAGAATTGGCGGTGGTTGATATTGACTTGTTGTTGTCCCTCTAGCCGCTCAAACTTAGGGACAGTTATGTGCAGATATTCCTTCGAACGTTGCGCAAGAATTCTAAAACAAACACAAAAATCGTAATGTAAGAATTCTCCTCTTTTAGCTCCGAATAATATCTTATTAATAGAGTTACTTTAATCCTACATGGCACTGGAAACAAAAGAACGACAACATTAGTTGTTACTGTTTTTCTGGAGCTCCGTGCACAGGAGTTTCAATTTGACCACTACTGGGGGGGGGGGACGTGTTAAACACATAGATATTACACATATAAATCAAATAAACACACACGTATACATCATATGCATGCTTGTCTTCTTTGTCCACGCCCCTGTCTTTTTGCATCACAAAATGTATACCTCGTTCTCTGTTTTACACGTCTAAAAAGCGATTTTATTTCGGAAATTTGCACTTAGTCCGCCTTGTGCATTTCTTTTGAGATATATGTAAACCCTTATTCAATATTAAAGATCGATCACATCTAACCACCAGGTGCTGTGATGGTCACCCTTTTTTTTTTTATTCTGCCTTATTTGTGCTCGTATGCAGAAAATTATTTACAGTTCCTGAGCCCGCTTTATTTTTTTTAAAGCAACATTATTTTACGTTTAGGAGAAAGAGCTCTAAATAGGTAAGTTACATAAAAGTGCAACGGTTTTTTCAAGTACATTGTGTTTCTACTAACTTTTTTTAGAAGAACTGCTGCTAATGAAAATAAACTATTCACTTCTTGTATTTCAAAAAGTCTTAGCTCCTGATAACGTAATAAACAATGTTATTTCTTCTGGATTGTAGCATTATTGTTGCTTAGAAACAAACAAAATATTGTTTGGAAACAGTATTGTGGTTTCATTTCTGAGAAACATGAACGATGTTATCCAAGCAATAACGTAAACCTTTTTAAGGACAGCTCAGTGACGTATTATTGTAAATCATATCAACATAGTAACTTCAATTGAGATCTATATATTTATATCATAATAGTATAAATCTGTTGCAGCAGTGAAATATGTTTCACTGTAGTTTTTAAGAAACAGAAGCTTGCATAAGCAATAGTTCCAATAAAATATTATCCGAGTACAATTTTTGGAATGATTGTTTGCTTTGTTTGTTTGTTTTTTGAATTTCGCGCAAAGCTATACGAGGGCTATCTGCGCTAGCCGTCCCTAATTTAGCAGTGTAAGACTAGAGGGAAGTCATCACCACCCACCGCCAACTCTTGGGCTACTATTTTACCAACGAATAGTGGGATTGATCGTCACAATATAACGCCCCCACGGCTGAAAGAGCGAGCATGTTTGGTATGATGGGGATTCGAACCCGCGACCCGCAGACTGCGAGTCGAGCTCCCTAACCACCTGGCCATGCCGGGCCCTCTTGGAATGATAAAAAAATAATTTCTTATGGTGTTTCATCTAACAAATTTTAAGAAATAGTGTTCATGTTGGAATTGAAATTATTAACATATCTTTATGAAGGCCTAATTTTTCTTTGTCTTTCTGCCGAATCCATGCTCGTACTTTTCCCAGATTATAGGATTATAATTATCTTTATGATCACATTGAGTAAAATTTATTGATTTGGAGACTGATTTGCTCGCTAATTTCTATAAGCCCCCCTCACTTCAGCTTGATTGCGGAACTACTGATACAGTAGATTAAACGATAGGAAACTTTATGTATTATGCACACTTACAAATGATTATACGACGAGAAATGCAGTCATATAATTTTATTTTCTCTTAAACTCGTGAGTTGAACAGATCTTAAATACTTCTTATTTTATGGTAATATAAATTAAACACCCGTGCAGATTTTCATGACCCAATCACGGTCCCTTATTTCACAAGTTTAAAAGTTCTAGAATTTTTAAAATATTTTCATAAAAAACCTAACTCTTAGCGAAGTAAATTTTAAACTTTGCCTTCGCAGCCTTGAACATGATGTCGAGAGAAAACTTAAACGACAATGTTTTAAAATAGTATGTTTTACTAATATATGTTCATACTTAACCTATTCTGATATACATGGTCAGGGCCGACTTTAGGTATTTTGCCTTCATAAGCACTGCTACAGTTACCATCGGTTGACATAATAATATCATATCAGAAAATTATTATGGCTATTAGTAATTATTGATTTTAGTAGATCTAGCAGTACCTTAACTCTAAGCGCTCGGATTTCGATAAAATTCACTTTACTCCCTTTTTACCCGGCGGTAAAGGGTGAAGTATTTCATTAACGTCTAGTTTATTGAGTTCAGTAAGTCATTGTTTTATATTTTCTTTATCATCTTATGGTGTTTGTGTTCAGGAGAGGAAAAGGCGGCAAAGAAAGTCAAGCGAGCGCAAGACAGTCGATTCTAAAGCATAAGTGATATAAACGCTATACTACTATACATGGTCATAGAGCAGTGTTTTCACAGGAATGTTATTAAACCGTTTCGTAAAAGTGTTTCCATCGTAATTAAATGCGTTAAACATGATTTTTGAACAGTAGCGTCTAGGAAAATCTATGCTGAGCGACATGTATATAGAACAGTAAGTTATAAGAAAATCTATGCTGAGGGATATGTATATAGAATAGTGAGTTCTATGTAATTCTATGCTTAGCTAGATGTCTATAGAACGTTGCGTTCCAGGAAAATCTGTTTTGAGTGAACTGGTTTTTCAACGAAATAATCAACGAAATGTAAACGTGACTTGAGTTTTAACAACATGATCGATAAGACTGTCTTTCTTCTAAGGAAAAAATCACCATCGTGGTCATGAAAATCGTCTTTTCTGTACAATTATTTGTTCCCGTTAACATGATAAAAATAATTTATTCTCTGAAAGATATGGTGGGTTTTTAACACCATTTTCAAATATTATATTTTTTTTAACATTCTTTCATTATATTTTGAAATTTCGTTCTTCAACGTTTGTTAAGAACTTAAGCTGGCTAGGTAGTAAGAAAACTGTTTTAGATCGATTCTGGCGAGAAGCTAGTTTAATGTTGACTTATTGAACTACAAACATAATTTGAACATAGCAGAGTTAAGAAGATCGGCACTTAATAAAACTAAAAAAAAAAATTATCACAACGCTTAGGGCGACATTCTTCGCACACATATACTAAAGTGTTTAACTTTTGATAAAGGAAAACGTATTAAATTCGGAGAGTAAACCTTAGACTGTGAACGGCGTTTCTTTTCTTCCCACCTTATATATGCTAAAAAGTAAGAATGTTGCCTGATTCTTAAGATATTCGGCTCGTCTGTATACATATTGGTTATTGCCTCCTTCAACAATAGCAAAGTGCTTCATTGGTTCTCTCGTCGGTTACGTAACAAAGCTGGATTTGATTTTATAATTCAAGACAGTTTACGGAAATTATATTTCCTAGCACTATTGCAACAATTGCCACAATTCCCTTCTTTCTATTAAGTCTATTCGGTGTTTGGAAAACTAAAAGTTATGTGTGGTTTGATTAGCTTTCAAAGAATATATTGTTGGTCGCTTCATGATTAATTTGGGTTGTTTTAATGAAGAAGGTTGCAGAGTATACTTAAAATCTTTACTTAATCAGTGGTCATAAGACCGAGAACACACGATGATTTAATGACGTACAGCGTTCACGCTGCAGTCTTGACAAAAGACAAAAATAACAAGAAACACATAAAATGTGTTCTCAACGAGAGAACACACGGATCTTTGTCTGTTATAACGTCTGATTGTTCTAGAACGTTATTGAAGAAAACAACAATTAATAACCCTCAATGCATTACCAGTCTCTACCAACTGTTTGTAATTACCAAGTATTCATTGTTATCAATAGCAGCTGCACCTCCTAGAATATGTAAAGTGTCCAGTCAGCCATCACGTATAACAGAGACACCTTTATAGTCGAATGGCAACGCATATCTGATGTCGCTAAAAATCTATTTATTAAATGAGGAGTAGCACAAATCGGTTGTCGCCAAAACTTTATTGAACGAGGAAACGTGGTTTCGAACGTTGACTGGTGCAAATTGTTGCATTTATGTCAAACTGTATCATTTTTACCTTTAACAGGGAAATGAATCTGTTTGCATGTTTGACTCTTGTACGTGAACTTGCTGGCCATAATAAATATATGTTACATTGTTTCCTCGGAGTTTTCAAGAGAATTTGTAGTGATTTACACTATCATCAAGTTTTCTCTCTTTCGAGTGCCTTTTATTTTCTACGCATGCGTAGATCTCATGTGCCATTGTCTATTGGAGTGCGTGATGTCTAGATAAGTTTCTGTTGAAGTATTTTGAGATTTGAAGCTTTCAAATAATAGCTATGTGAGAATACATTCCTTTCTGCGTGTGAGAAGCAGCGACCACATGTACTTCTGTATATTAGTAATTATGTTTGGTTCTTAGTAACGTAATTCACAGGTTTCTAGACCAAATGATGCATTCAGTGCATATAAACATAGCCGTTACTTCTCAACAACAATACAGCACACACAAATGCACACATTTACACCAAATAGTGTGTTTCTATTCACATACTTTATATACTCACATGCATAATAAGCATTTGCTACACACCTACAAAGAATAAAAAAGCAAAAAAAAATTATTTGTACAATAAATGGACAGGTCATGGCCCAGTGGTTAGTGTGCCCGAATTGCGGATCCGATGATTCAGGGTTCGCACCCCTTTGGTAACAAAACCGCGTTCCATTCTTCGGGGCCGTCGGTGCACTATAAGAACAGAGGGCGATGGAGGTTGTTGACTAGCTACCATCCTTAAAGTCTATCACTTCAAAATTAGGTAAGGCAATGCGCAAATAACCTTTGTGTAGTGTTGCTCGAAATTTCTAAACAACAACCTTATACCATATGTGATAAAATAATAACTTTTAGTAGCTAAATCTGTATAGATATAATAGTACTGTCTATTGTATGTCCATGTAACTACTTCGCAGGGTGTGGATGGAACTTCATTAAAATTGGTATGGAGATTCATTGGGTCCATAGGTACAAGCATACGAATTTTCAGTTTTGCATTTTGCATTTTACGGTTTTTTATGAGTGTTTTTGGGTTTATTACCACTACTTCGCCCCCTGTTGATGGATCTTCACCAAATTTGACATGAAGGTTTGTTGGGTCCATTCACATGCAAAATTGCGGTTTCACGTTTTGTATTTTGCTGTTTTTTATGGACGTTTTTGCGTTTATTTACAATTACATATACAGGAAGCAACTTTTTTATGTCCTAAGATAACCTTTCATTATTCATGAATTTACATAACTTTCGTCCATGGGACGGGTTCTCCAACTAGTTAATATTAAGGTTCTAGTAGAAGTCTGAAGTTATAAACAAGTTTGATGTTCGTTTTTTATCTTTTGACTAAAGAAAAATAGGGTACATCGTTTTCATTGTCCATTGTTTGTTTTGTATACTGTGAATATGGAACATTTGGTTTGTTGGTTTTTATTTTTAAGAACCAAAAGTTGAGAAAAAATTTACTTAAAACCGAAACAAAATTTATCTCAAAGAGCAAAAACAACGAAGCAGTTACTTTACAGTTTAAGAGCTAAAAACAGCTTGTAATTCAAAAGCAAAAAAGGAAAGGAATAATAAACAACGAACTGTGTCCCATCTTCTAGTTCTTCTATTTTTAGTTTTCACTTTGGGTACTTTTCATGATACCAGTGAGTTGCTGTTTGAAGTTAAGTACAAAGCTGCACAATGGGCTATCTGTGCTGTTCCCACCACGAGTATCGAAACACGGTTTCTAGTCCGCAAAGATACCGCTGTGCCACTGGGGGAGGGGGGGGGCGATACCAATGAGTTTTCTAACTTTGCTTAGAACTTCACAATTTGACTTTTATAAGGTCGTTTCCCTTTTCTGTCCTTCTGAAACATAACGTTCGGCATTCTCTACCTCATTCTTTTGTTCTTGGAAATCATTAATATCACAGATGCTTTATTAGCAATTAACAGTAATGAACTTCCTTGCTTTTTAAAAATTATTACTTTTTAGTAACTCACAGAACTATGTTGTTGACGTTGAAAGCGTGTAGGCGTTTCCAGGAAAACACCCCAAACTTTGGCATCAGATATTTGATGTTTGACATTAGATGTAGCATACTACGTCACTAAAGCAGTCACATATTTCTACAAAATGTTCAAATTTAATTTTTGGTACACTCTCAGGTCTGATTCATGCATTCCTAACTTTTCATGTACATCAAATTTTAACGTTATTAGAGTGAACATGGTTTATACTAATTTTAGATATTTCAAGGGCCGGTTATGGGCTAGTGATTAGCGTGCCAGACTGTGAAACTGAGGTTCCATGATTTCTACATTGTTTATACTGACATAGATACAGCAATGGCCGGTCGTGGCCTGAGGATCCATGGTTCCCTTCCCGTTATTGCCAAACAAAAATCGTGGTTCACACTTTGGGGCCGTGGCTGCGTTATAGTAGTGGCAGTCTAATCTCACTAGTCGATTAGAATAGTCAAAGAGTTGGCGATGGGTGATACTGATTAATTGCTTTCTCTATGTTTCATCAGATCAAAATTAGGGAGAAGGCAGGCGAAGATAGCCCTCGTGGAGCTTTGCGAGAATATACGAAAACAAACAAACAAGGTGCACCAAACCCATACCATACTTTGGATAAAAAAGATGAATTAACTAAATAGAAGACACTGAAAGATCTTAAGTATGTTCTTTTTGTTGCTGAAGTACAGTATTAGTCACTTACACTATGATTTTAGGCGTCCCCGGACTTTAGAAACTAAAAAAAAAAACACTTTACGCGGACTTATAGTTATTAGAAATATTTTAATTAAAGAAATAGTTTGAACTTGTGTTACTTTTACTTTTCTCATACAGCCAATCTTTTCTTCTTTGTCTGTCTTTTCAATATTTTCTTAATCTCCTTTTTTTTTACAATACACGCATGCGCATACTACTCGTAATACTGGATGAGATTGCTTTACTTTTCGTTTTATATTGCTCTTAATCTATTGGCTATTTTTTTTTCAATGTTGCCATGGGTTTCGTTTTATGATTTTTTTAAATAAAATAAATAACTCTTCTATACTTCGTTTTATGGCGCTTGCTATGTGTATGTATATATATATATATATATTTCTTATTTATTGAACAACATGTGTTTTTGATTCTGTGAAACACTGCACTCTGAATGATTAATATTATGTATAAAAAAACCCATGTTCAGCGATAGGTTTATAGTGGGTAAGAAGTAAATACGCAAAGTAATCGATGAAACGGTTATTATAATTACTCCTAAAATGTCTTCCTAAAACAAAGCGTATCACAGAAGGAAACGGCAGCATCAGCTAAAACATCGTTATTGATGTCAACAAAACCTTTAACTGAAGCTTTCTTACACGGCGAACAATTTATTGGTAGTCAGTTTGTGAAATGAGATTTTTTTCTTCTTATTTTTTTTTTGTCTAACGATTTTGAAATGTTATTTTTAATCGTATCAAACCGACACCAAAAATGGTGAGATCGCCTATTGTAACCAAACGTTACGTATATATTGGCACTCTCTGTCTTAATACCGAAACCTGCACGTGGTTTTAGAATTTACTTAGCATGACAAACATAAAGACGAGAATCACAATTGGTTGAGTTTAAGCTATAACTACAAAAACGTTTTTGTTTATATTTGAAATTAAATTACAACCTACATGAAGTAATAATGAAATTGTATTTTAGATGACATGCTTCTCAATACAGGTTACGTGTCTAATAACAGAAAACGCAGTGTATAAATACGAACAGCAAAACCTAGTGTATAATAGTGTTCATTCTATCCAAACTGAAAAGAATATCTTACTGTTATTAAATTTAAAATGTTCAAGTGACACACTAGGATACTAGAAATTATTATTAAACAAATACGACCGCAAA
>NW_013665726.1:287311-307807 GCF_000517525.1 Limulus polyphemus | reverse complement strand
ATTTAAATTTAAATGTTCAAGTGCACACTGGATACTAGAAATTATTATTAAACAAATACGACCGCAAAATCCAGATAAATAAAACTTTAAATATACTCGACGTTTTGATTTACGTCTTTATCAATGTTAGGAATCTACAGTTGAATCAAATTTAGATTCCTAACCCCTGATAAAGGCGTAAGTCGAAACGTCGAGTACATTAAACGTTTTATGTGGAGTTGTTTATTTTTATGATAATATCTTTCTCTTCCTACTTATGTATATCTTGCGCGAGTAAAAAAAAAACACTTAGCCAAAAGCATACACCTACGGTAAAATACTTTTTTTTAAATCTGTAAACACTAATCATATGGCATTGTGTGGATTTCATCTTCCTTGTAATATATGGCAAGTAATATCATTAACGTCTAAGCTTTGTGAATCATTAGCTGTGATTAGTTATGAAGTCACGCAGTAAAATGACAAGTATTCAGGCCAAGTTTTTACTTTTGGATGTTGTTAAGTATATTCTATTTTCTACATTCCTAAGTATCGTGTTATATTACTGGCCTGAACCAGTTGCTGGATTAGCTCTTCGTAGCAGGATAAACGAGTAACAATGATTTCCTTCAGCACATTAAAATCCTGAAAAAAACTAAATGTAGAAGCAAGCGTAAATGTGAAAGTTTTTTACATTGACAAAAAAAAGAAGAAAAAAGTCACGCCTACTAATTCAGGCACCAAAGTTTTATAGTTGTTACTTAGGGTTCGGAAATTTGAAATGTAATCGTGCCGATTGGAAATATTGACTGATTACAATATTTTTTATGCCATCTATTTAAAATAAAAATTCATTGATCATCAAAATTTGTTTATAATTATATGTATTTACATATGCCTTCATAAATTTAGGTAGTAATTTGCGTACTTATGTTGACTAGACGACCAAAGTTGTAAGTACTAGCAACGTGTACTTAACACTTACAATAGATCGAAATTCGGGGCTACTATAAACCATTACTATTGGATATGGAATGTTGAAAATACGTTTGTGGGTAATGATACTTTTAACTTTTCCGAACAAAGAGGAGAAGATTTGAGATAGTAAAAAAAGGTAAATATTCAATAGATTATTTTGCCTAGATTTATACGTATTCTAAGAGGATGCGGTCACATAAAATTAACCATTCACAAAACAGGGAAATTTTTTATTAATTATAGTTTAAACAACTCACTCTGAATGTTTATTTTAAATAAAATCATTTGGCAAATGAAAACAAGAAATTCCCTTTAAAATAATCTGACTTCACAGTAAGTTATTATTTATTAAAATAATCTGACTTCATAGTAAATTATTATTTATTTTATAGGATTTTGTTATATGTTTAATAAAGTTAATTCTCTAGAGGGAGTGAGAGGCGGGGTTAAATATTTCTCTGTAGTAAATAACTTCGTCAGGTATTAAGTTTTTATTTACTGGGTGGACGGTTAAAAAGAACACACCCATTTAAGGGGAACTCAGAAAGTAGCGTTCAATGGTAGCAGCTTTGAAGCCAAAGTTTTTTGCTAGGTTTGAACATTTGGTTTAACGTATTTCGGTATAAGTATGTCGATGTTTATTTAAATAAAGCCTCAAAATAAGGGTCGTGCCGTTTGTTATGTGTTTTAAATGGTACAGCTTTATATTCAGTATTATTTAAATTCACAGGTTAGATTATTCAAATTAATCATGTATATTGGACTATTAAAAGTTTAAAACTCTTATTATTTTGATATACTGTAGATGTACATTTGTATGAAATAAAAGTAGTTATATTCATGTGCATATTTTATAGTTAGTAACTATTATTTGCACTTTTCATTTATTTAGTTAATGTTTCTCAGTACAAAATTTCTAATGTTTATCTATTTGTCTATCTAGCTACTGTTAAGACTTATTGAACAAAGGAATTTCAAGCGATTGTTTGTTTGTTTGTTTGTTTGAAGTTAAGCACAAAGCTACACAATGGACTATCTGTGCTCTGCCCACCACGGGTATCGAAACCCGGTTTCTAGCGATGTAAGTCCGCAGACATGCCGCTGTGCCACTGGGGGCATTTCAAGCGAAGTAATGGAGATGTGGAATTTAGCACTTACTTTTCATAATTGAACAAGGAATACAAATGTTCAGAGTTTACCTTTATTTCTTACTTGCACACGGAATAGGTACAACATGTTATAGCTGCATAATAGACCTTTAACAAGGTACTTCAAAGTTTAAAGCAGAAGAAAAAGACACCATTAGATATGACCACGCCCAGTACCAAAATGATTCTTATAGGGTGACTCACCTGTGCTGGCAGATCAACAAACAACACAAGAAAGAACAAAGGTTTCGTAAAGAAATCTGTTGATAGATCACTGTCAGGATTTTAAGTGAAATATTTACTTAAACCATTTTTTAAAATATCACTTTCAGGACTGTAAGTGAAATGTTTATTTAACCACATCTGTTGAAAGATCACTGTCAGAACTCCAAGTGAAACATTTTTTTTAAAACATACCTTTCAAAGATCACTGTCAGGATTTTAAGTGAAACATTTCTTAAACACATCTATTGAAAGATCACTGTCAGAACTGCAAGCGAAACATATTTTTAAACATACCTTTCAAAGATCACTATCAGGATTATAAGTGAAACGTTTCTTAAGTACATCTATTGAAAGACAACGGTTTCAATCTAACATTCTGTCACCAAAATTTCTAGTTGTTTTATCTTTACATGTAAACATCGGTATCCTATATTAATTTAGCTTGCAGCTTTATATTTATGTACGAATGTCCCGTTAACTCTTCCCACAGTTCTGAAGCCAACAGGACCTAACTTTCAGACGGAACTGAGGAGACCCGGGAGTTGTCTTTAACTTTATGGCATAATACCCTACCAAGGGGGCTAAAACGACCCTTAAGGGTATCAAGGCATGATGGGTGTCTCAGTGTAGGTTTTCTTGGTTGCTGAATCCAGCTCTGAAATGAGATTTTTGTATTCCTGGCCACCTCCTTCGGGGTGCCGGGGGCACCATGTTTAAAACTGTATTCATAATCCCACTCACAAGCTATGGAAACCAACTTTTGTGCATGTACTTAGGTATCTTAGGCGGGTGTCCTAACGATATTTGTTTTGGAATTCTGACCCTCTTGGGATACCTACAGAAGTAACTGGGGATGATAGAGGAGCTTGATCAATACGTTGGGACCTCTGTGAATAATGAGAAGGATTTGAGCCCTACAGCTGAGTGCGGTTATTTTATTATAGTTTATCTTAGTATACAAATAGCCAAGTGTGAACGTGCATATTTATAATCACATGTCATTAAAGTAAGAAAAGCATATTTGTTTGGAAACAATAAAACATTATTCACCTTCTGATGAATATTTTATGGACGGTATGTAATGTTAGGAGTTATAAAAGTCAGCCTAACAATGACAATTAGTTAGAATCATTCTCCAAAAAAATCCGGATGCATCTGTAAGTATTCTTTGGTATAATTTCCTGGATAATTAAACAATAATCAGAGACTTAATCTCAAGAAATTTTCTTGTAAAACTATCACTCTAGAAAATATATTGTTTATCCAGTCATAATGTTGTTCCAGCAATTACTTTACGTGTCTTTAGGCTATTTCAAATGGTTTTTACGTTTGAGCAGAGCACCACGAATGTAAATGTTATGTTTAAATAAGAAATAAGAGTTACATTCAAATCCCTGCTGTCCTATACACATCAGAGATCACCGCCTACTATCGGTTTTTGAACACGAAAGAAAGTAAACGAGTAGCAAAACACAACAAACTGTAAATTGTACCATATATCAAGGTACATGTAAAGAAGCAAACGGACAGAGAGATTAACAGACAAAGAGAAACAACCCGATAACGAGATAAATACGAGGTTGGCAGGTAAATTAAAAAACTTCATTAGCCAAGAACCGTTAACACCATTTTACAAATTACCACAGTAGAATAAAGTCAATGATACAGTGAATTAATTGGGTTACAAAACATTACATTCACATACTAGATTACAACCTAATGTTGAAAAAAAACAAATAAAGAGACAGAGAAAGTGACTTATATGTGCCTTCTTATAACACATATTGATGATATTTTCAAACTTCTAAATTTAAAACAAAATCATATTATTGATTAAAGTGATTTAACTCCCCTGAATCAAGCGTTTGTTTGCTTGCTTGTTTGTAATTAAGCACAAAACTATACAATAGGCTATCTGTGCTCTGCCCACCACGGCTATCGAAACCCGGTTTCTAGCGTTGTAAGTCCGCAGACATACCGCTGTGCCACTGGGGGGCTTGATTATATACGTATGACTTTAACGTAGAATGATTTTGAATTATAAAGCAAAACAAAAATTATTGAAGCTCTAATATTAAGTCATATATAGTGATTTGATTTCATAGTTTGAAGTCCAGAGGGCGAAATAGTTTTAGATAATATAAATGAAATACGCACTTTGAGAGGTGCACAAAATAACAATGGTTCGATGTAAAGATAAAAAAAACGCAACGATCCAACTAGATTGTTCCAATGTTAAGAGTAAGGAATAAATGAACAATTTTAAACATTAGGATTAATCCTCGAGTTTTCAGTTTAAATGTTAGAATTTCATATTGACAGATTATTTTCCACACGCTAATGATCATCATGCCTACCACTGAGAATAAAAAAAAGTCTTGTTTTAAAACATAAAATATCAATTCAGTTAAGATATGTGTACCTACTTAAAATGCACAAAAATACATTGGAATTTATTGCCAACACACATTGACAAGCAAAAATAATGGACTAGTCCATTTTTAATGATTATGGGGGACAAGATGCCACAAAAAGCATAATTTTAGGGTTTTTTGAAGATTACTCCGCCGTATATTTTGGCTAATTTACATGAGATTTGGGACAAAGATACGTTTGTTTAGAAGTCACAAACAGACATATAAACAATTTTGGAATTTTTGTCTTTTGTTCAATTTTTCAGTGAGAAAGTACAATTTCGAGTTTTCGTGAACTATTCATGCGTATGTCAACCAACTTACATGAGATTTGGTACAAATTTGGTTCTTGCAGTTCCCAAGCAGAAATATAGACAGTTTTTGATTGTTCTGTATTTTTTACGATTTTTCTGGTGTCAAAGTTAGTCATGTTTGGATTGCGTGGCGTACAAATGAATCAAAGTTAGTCATATTTGGATTGCGTGGCGTACAAATGAATCAAAATTAGTCATATTTGGATTGCATGGCGTACAAATGAATCAAAGTTAGTCATGTTTGAATTGCGTGGCGTAGAAATATGTCAAAATTAGTCATGTTTGGATTGGGTGGCATAGAAATGTTTCAAAATTAGTCATGTTTGAATTGCGTGGCGTAGAAATGTTTCAAAATTAGTCATGTTTGAATTGCGTGGCGTAGAAATATGTCAAAATTAGTCATGTTTGGATTGCGTGGCATGGAAATGTTGCATTCGCCCGCGATTGTTGTCTTCTTTAATAAAATTTTCGTTATGGCGGCCAAAGCAGGTGTTATAAAAATCATCCCTTTTAATTAATGTTTATGTAAATCAGGTTTCTGACGGTCCATCATGTGATCTGAAATGTAAATGATTGGTCATTCAATCTGCGAACATTTACTAGGAAGTAGCTGTACATCTTTGTAGTTCAAGACATTTCAGTCGAGTACAGAGCATGAACACTGTGAACAGCCTGGCATCGATAATGGAAACATATAGATCAAAGTGTTGGTAAGGTTCTTAGATGATCTTGATTTTTCCGCTAAAAAAACTGTTTTCAATGCATATTTAGTGTTTGTAGTTATTAGACGGGATGGAGGCCATTCCAGTCCATCAAAATGTGTATAAGCCTGTTATCTATCGTTGGTCCTCTAGACCAACGAACTGTTGTGTGTTTTGCTTTGAACCGAATGAGCTTCAGTGAGCATCTGTATAAAAGTGGCTTTTCGAATTATGTTTCTAAGTGTCTGTACACCGTGTTTAATGAAGGTGGTAAGCATATTGAGATTGAAAGCACGTATCACACGGATGCGGTGAGCCAAGATCGACAGATAGCGGTCATTAGCTCGTGTTTTGGATGAGTATCCAGGCCACTGCATCATTGGCTTAGAAATTGTTCCACATTCTGCTAACGACACTGTGATTGGCTGGTTTTCTTTCACCTGAAGCCTGTTCATATTCAAATGTTTTTTTAAGAACTAGCCTTGATTCAAGAACAACATGGAGTACTTTAATCTTTGCGATTAGCTTCAAAGTGGCAAAAGGAAGAAAATACTATGTAATATCATATTACATAGCATAGGCTATATGAACGATCATTTGCATTTTAGATTATGCGACTAATCACAATATTTCTCAATCTTATATTAATGAAATGAGGGAGAATTAACATTATTTGGTGACATCGGTTTGATGCAGTGTAGTAAGTTATTAGACATCATGCTACTAGTACATTTTTGTTCTTATTATCCATATTAATATTTCTTAACAAACATTCCGCAACAGTATAAAAGTAATGTTTTTAAAGATGTTTATATCATTGCTAAATGTGTTATTACATTTCAGGGAATATAATTTCTCACAAATAACCTTAAAAGCTGAAGGAAAACGCTTGTGATACAGGTGTTGCTTCCCTGTAATACGGATACCTCGGTGGATGAGCAATAAGTTTACGAACATATAACACAAAACCCGGGATTCTTTTCCCCGTGGTGGATAGAGTGCAGATAACCTATTGTGTAGCTTTTTTACTAATTAAAAACAAAAATAATTGTAATATGACTGGTTACTTTGAAGTGGAAAAGCAAAGCAAAAAGATAAGTCAAAGTGAACATGAATGAATAAGTTCACCCAATTAGATAAAGTTTGAACAAAATCTTTCATGTTGATCGATAAGAATATGAATGAATAATTCCATCCCATTAAATATAGTTTGAACAAAATATTTCATGTTGATCTTATCAGTATTGCTGAAGACAGGCAGTAATATTCACCACTTGATTAACTGAGGGATGACTCAAGTGGGAAAAAATAGTATTACTCACTACTTGATTTACTGAGGGATGGTTTAAGTGGGGAAAAATGGTATTACTCACTACTTGATTAACTGAGGGATGGCTCGAGTGGGGATAAAATAGTATTATTCACTACTTGTATAACTGAGGAATGGCCCAAATGTGGGAAAAAATAATATTTCTTACTACTTGATTAACTGAGGGATGGCTCGAGCGGGGATAAATAGTATTATTCACTACTTGATTAACTGAGGGATGTCTCGAGTGGGGATAAAATAGTATTATTCACTACTTGATTAACTGAGGGATGGCTCGAGTGGGGATAAATAGTAATATTCACTACTTGATTAACTGAGGGATGGCTCGAGTGGGGATAAAATAGTAATATTCACTACTTGATTAACTGAGAGATAATTCAAGTGAAGAAAAATGTACAAAATTGTTAACACATTTATGTTTTACTGGAGACACGTGAAGGAAACACCAACAGATATACTGAAGTTAATTGCATTTTATAAAAACGATGTCGTAGGTTCTGTGCTATCTTTTTAGCTACTTTCTCCATCATCGCTTGAACTCATTATGAAGGCTACGGTAACACAATATTGCCCAATACCACAATTTTAATTTTAATAAGATTCAGTGAATGACAGGAGATTAATCTTAGACCATACACCTCAACAAACTTTCGACAGAATTTCCATTGTATATGGATGTCAGATTCCAAAACCAATTTTAAGCAGATCATGGACGTTAAAATACATTGAAGCTGCATCAAGAGACTTGATACGTATGTGGTCGAATTGGATTGCTGTGATTTTAGTTTTTCGACCATCTTTATTTTAAAACAGTCATTGTTTTCGAGATAAGGCTGGAATATTATAAGTTATTTGGCTTGTGAGTTTTGGTTGAAGTAGGTTTTTGTTTAGTATCTTAGTAACAACACAAAGAGATACGCTTAATTTCATTACAATAGTATTTTGGGTCGGAGGGTTCTCTTTCGTAACCAGAACCGTTATTTTGTAAATGAAAGCATTGTTGTGACTTGGGATGAGATTATGGAGTCAATTAGTGATATGAAGCTCTGTTGTTTAAGTATTTTCTCTTCCGTGGTAAACAATAAAATGCCCTCTTCTATAATATGTTGTGTCATTTGACCCTAGATCGTTTACGAATATCGTGGTACAAATATACTTCATCAGAATTTCTAAAACATTCTCCTCCAGACATAAGTTTATCCAGGCAACATTACATTTCGAACAGTCCGAAATTAGCTGTGAACCAAATATATCGATGCTAAACACATCGTCCGTCTTATAGCTACACGACACTGCATTAGAGCGTATAAATATTATTCATATAAAGTGCAATTAAACTATTTGCATATTATTTAAATCTTATTTTATTTCACTCCTGCAACTTAACAATGCACATCTGAAATGATTATGGAAATGTTAAACTTATCTCTTAATGATGTCAATATAGAATATGTATATTTTAGTTTGCCTTCAACTCTGAGGAGTGAATAGTATATTAAGCTATGCGATACAACATATTAAAGCATTTTTCTAGAATACTTTTTTCCCGTGAGAGACATGTATCCTTTACTGGTATCTAAGACACACAGATTCCATTATCTTACTAACAGTATCTCCTTCAGTGTAATTTATCTGAGGAAATGAAATACTTAAAGGGCTGTACCACCACTCGGACATTACTCTGTGCACTTAATTAAATTATTTTCTATTACCAAAATTGTAAACGTGGTCGTAATCATACATTAGCCTAACCCTAAAGTTAAACTCACATCAATCACTTTTTTCCTTTGATTTATTCAAATCATCTAGCCCGGGCATCTTTGAATGGTAGCCGCTTTTCTTTTTCTTTTGGTGCTAGAGATGAAAACATCAACAGCGTAATCAGCAGCGAAGATATTATGGAACATTACTCTTTAGAGTTTTGTTTCCGTTAAACACCATATGAAAAACAGTGTAATATACACACATATATATATATCTGAGAAAAAGAAAGGTATGATATTTTATGACCTGCTTGCGGGGAAGACTTTATGTACAATTTTCTTTTAGGAAACTGTAAGTGCAAAACACTAGACTAGATATCGTCTATATATATTTTATATCTGTCTGTCTCCTGCATTAAAAAGCAGACAAAGGAACTAAAGCTTCATTTCACATATTTTTACAGCCACTTATTCTCTCTCTTGAAGCTAGAACTAACTACAGGTTCTTTGTAGCTTTGCTTGGGAAGATAACCATTAACTTTAATAAATATCCAATTTTTCTATGAATTCCTATAAAAAGTTTTCCACTTATTCTTATTTTATGAAGCAGACTGTAACTTACTTTATGATACTTTTTCACTAAAAGTTTAACCCCTTGATACTTTTTTTTATATAAATGTCATCACGATACCTAAAATACAGGAATATGCCTAATGTGAAATTTGTTTGCATTATGACGCACGTTTACAAAGTATTTAACACTGACTTTGAGTTTTAGCAACCGTCCTATCTTAAAAATTTGAAGAAAACTTGTGATTTTCTTAAGAATACGATATTTTATTTGAGGCAGCTAATCAACAGAGCCACCGCAAAATATTCGGTTATTATTATCTGACTTGACTGTTACTTTTATAGCACATTCACAGCCACAGAGTGTGGAATGCGATTTTATCGCAATCGGACGCAAACAACTAATCCTCGGACTCACAGTCCGGACAAGATAACCGTAGACAACATCCGGTCCACGGATTACTTAATTGTTCACTATCAGAGAGTGCCCTGACACTCTTTATGTTGGGATGGCAAGGACGCCCATATTAAAGCAATACAAAATTCATCTGGATTTTATTCTCTACAGGTCATCAGAAGCTATATACGAAGAACTTCCTGGCACACTTGCGGTATCTCTGATGTATATGCCGCTTTTCAGCAATCCAGAGCGTCCCAAAGTAGAAAACCGGCAAATAACCAAAACCGAGATTTCTTATTTTCGTTCATCGCCATCTTTCTTCAACAGGCCTAGCCCCTACCCAGTTCTGGCAGTAGCTATAAGTTTATCATCATATGATAGAGATAAACAGTCTTCACGATCTTTGACTACCTATTTTATATTATTGTTTGCAAAAATTTATATAGTTTTAGAATAAACTCTACAACCTAGTAGTCCACATAGACCATCTAATAAAAAATAAACAAACAGTATTAGGAAGAGAATTTATTACTAAATAAAAAGGTATGTAGGGCTGGCTACTAAACTTGAAAAAAAGAGCCAAACAAGATAGGGATGGACGTGAACATATCACTTGATCCGGCTAATGATCACATAGCAGACTAAGCCGTCTCGACTTTACATGGAGAATAAAATCCCTACATTACTGGCTTCCTCACCGGCAAAACAAATAGAACCAGAATTTCCAATCGTAAAATATTAATCTTTTGTAAAACAGTGATAAAAGTGGTATTCTAAAGTTCACTAAAGGAAAGGTGTAATAAAGAAAGCTGAGATACTATTCAAATTTTCAATAAACAAAGTGGGAAAGTCAACTATGTAATGTAAAGTCGAGACGGCTTAGTTTGCTATGTGATCATTAGCTGATCAAGTGATATATCCACTTACATCCCTGTTTTGTTTGGTTACTTTTTTCAAGTTCAGTATCCAGTCCTACACAGCTTTTTTTTAGTTAGCAATAATGTTTTTTTTCTAGTGCTTGTTTCAAATTTTTAGGACGACAAGTCGATAGTTAAGCTAGTTTTAAAATACGTTCGCATTCAAGGTTTGCTATTATACTTTGCATGTGTGTTGATATCTGTCGGTTTATTTTTAAAGAAATTTTATTTCAGTATTCAAAGTCTGAAAACTCTTCATTTAACCAAATCCTAATGGTTAAACTGGTGACAAGCAAATATTCAAAATGTTTCCATAAAACTCATAAAAAATATTTTCTTTTTTTTTAATGTTTTCACAAATTTAATTACAACCGATTTAATTACAAAATTTAGCTAATTTAAAAAGTTTTTTTTGTATAAAACCTACAATAACAAAAGAAAAGTACTGAAAATCGGATATTATACAATTTTGTCTTATTCTTTAGCAAATGATAATATGGAAAGTTTTGGTGTGATTGGAAAAAGTGAGAGCACTAGATTTTTTTTTTGAAATCATAATAAAATAATTACCAAGTGTTGTCTACAATTACGTCAATTAAAATTCCGTGATGTTTTTGCATTCTCACTTACTTTTATATAACTGAGCTGAAACTTAAATTGCTACATAAACTGAATTTGGAATATTTTAATTGCGATGTGATTGCGTCGCCACCCATTACACGGAAGACGCTAGTAGTTTTTTCGCAACGTTCGACGCAAGCGACCAATGAGCGGATAACAATCCCAGTTAGACGCGACAAACTGTAGAGAGAGAGAGAGAGAGAGAGAGTTGGATCGTTATGTATTATTGACCAGCAGGCGGACGTAGGGTCTTTGTGTACTTCCTAATAGCAACAGTACAACTACGCGGTTTTCAAAAGAGCTGGTAAATGAGCCGAGAAAATATAGTCAAGAAAGGAAAATGACGACGACGTGCTTTTATCTGAACAGCATCATATAAAAAAATTGAGTTCCTAATTGTTGTTTGATAATAAGCAACTCTTTATCTTAATAATCTCACCTAACATGGCCATGCGTTCAAGATGAGTTTCAAGATGTTTAAAACAATTGTTTTAAATGATAACTTTAGTTGAATCACGAGGGCGTAATAATTTCGAAGAGTTACATTTATGGTAGAGATTACTTTTAATTCAACCAGATAAATGTGATGTATGGTCGTTTCTTTCAGGTTACTTTACCAACTATTGTTATATTTCGAAATTTGTGTGTGAGTGTTTTTATAGCTTGTTTGTTTGTTTGTAATTAAGCACAAAGCTACACAATGGGCTATCGAAACCTGGATTCTAGCGTTGTAATTCCGGAGACATACCGCTGTGCTACTGTGGGGTGGGGCGTTTTAATAGCAAAGTCACATCGGGCTATTTGCTGTGTCCACCTCGGGGAATCGAACCCCGGATTTTAGCGTTGTAAGTCCGTAAACTTATCACTCTCCCAGTGGGTGACCCAGTGACGTTGAAAATAGTAGCAAGGTCAAGAAAGATCGCACCGCGTGCTGAAAAATCACACAAATATATCTAAATCGTTTCGGATAAAATAATAATATATTTTTCTGTTCGGCTGTATAGGGCGTTACAGAACATGGGAAAGCATGTGTCTTGAAAGGTACGTCTCGATTACAGAAACCAACTTAAAAAGTTTCAAGGTATTTCTTACCATTCTATATTTTCCCATTATTCAACATTATTTTCGATTTCATTGGTGACTTAAAAGCCATTTGTTTCAGTATTTACCATGTAAAACTTAAAATTCAGCTCCAGAAATTTTGTGACACTAGTGTCAAAAAGTGTTTTTAGTATAGTAAATTTAGAAGAAATTTACTAACAAAATACCATTATTGTCAAATATCAAGCGACTGCTTCTGTATGTTTACGGTGAAAATACTACTTTTACGATAAATTAAGAAACTGTCATAAAAATATTAACGTAAAACATTTTTGATATTACAGACGTTTTGAAAATTACCGTCGTTGAACTAGGTTGTAATAAAATTAACTACCATTTCAAGTAAAGAAAAAAGAAAAAATGGTAGTTTTTTTTAGGGGGGGGATTAGAAAGTTTTTAGTAGCTTTAGTTGGTTCATATTTGATTTAAATTTCCAGAAGAATAGAAAGGGACAACACATGTTTGAATTTTTTAACTTGATTGTAGATTTATGATTTTTATAACACTGAACATACGTGTCTCAAGTCATTTAAAAAAAAATAACTAGATTCCGTTTCAGCAAATCTAGCACACGGTTATTCTTACAAACCGATGTCTAACAGAAAATAAGAGTACAGTCTCTTTAAAAGCTAGATAAATGTTAAACGTAAGGTACAGCTACTTAGCTAATTGGTAAAGTTTACGAACAAATCTTCTAAAGCTATAAATCTTGTTTTCTTAAAGCCAAACAATCGGATGCTAAGTTTATGAGTCAATAAGAGCTATGTTGACGAGTTGTAGTAGGTAGATTACACACGTTATTGCGAGGATTACAATCTTGATAAAGCGTGTTCAAACGGCGTTGTTCTCAGATAAAATCAAACTAACAGAAAATTACCTAGTTTAAAGAATAATCACAACTTATTTACAGTATTGGGTCTGAGAGTCTGTAATTATATGTTGTTGTTGTTGTTTTTAAATTTGAGTTCACAACGTAATATAAAACATGGGTGTCTATTGTTCTTTTCTTCAAAGTGATAATAAGTTTAATAAAAAAAATCCTTGCCTAGAGCTGCTTCATATATCGACAATATTTTTGTTACCTCCTTATTGAAAGCGAAAAACAAAACATCCCCTGTATACCTGTTTACTCCTTTCGGCCATAAAGTTTTAAGAAATAAAAACATCAAAGGTAAATTACCACCGTTATAGGTGATGCTATTTTGACATCATGTAAAGACTCGGTTACCGGTTTTTAAGTCATGAGGAAGCACGTTCCTTGTAGAGAAGATTACAAATTTGAGAATCAAGAAATAATGAAATGTTTTTCACAGGGCATGTAATCTGACCAACAAATTTATTGGACACAACTTTCTTATGTTTCCGTTCTTGCTTTATTGGTCTGTCTTTTATATGACTGAAGTCGATTCTCACTTTCTTGTAATCAGTCTTCACCTTACTATCTCAACCTTGATTTCAATAATCTCTTTTTTTTCTGTTTACTTCTACTCAGACCAGCTCATTCTTCACTTCTTTCCTGTCATCACTCAGTTAACTCGGTCTTTTCTTCTTTGTATCCAAAGCTCACTTCATAAACCTGTCTTTACTTTCTTTTAGTTTTTTAATTTATTGTCGCAGGTTCCATTTCTTTGGTCCTCATTAGACGTTTCAATCCTCATTTCATTTGTTTCATTCATTAATTACTTTATCTTAGTCTTTATTTTACCGATTTTATTCTTCATTTAACTGTTTTCAGTGTCATTTCTTTGTGCTCTGATTTTGCGTTATTGATCTTCGTTTAATTTCTCAGGAAAAAGTACAACACGCTAAATGTAATATTTTAAATGGGTGATATAACTGCAATCAATAAGGTGCAACAAAGTGTCGAAGCTAAAGAGACCTGCATAAGGTATTATCGTAATATATTTCTTCAACTTACTGGAAGTTTTTATTGCCTTTTTGCATAAAAAGGTTGGAAATTTTAACTCATCTACTTCGAAGTTTGTTGAAAAAAATAAAAGGACAAATACATTTTTGAAGTTTAGAGAATATAAGTGTCATTCATTAAGATATTATGTATTCATAATAATTTGTGAAAAACCTTTCGCAAAGTGAAACAAATTTTAACGTATATACTGTACACCAATCTCTTTTTCTCAATTCCATAATAATTTAAAATTATACATATTCTAAATCTAATTAAGATCATGTGCGTGTCTTGACCTAAGCAAGTCTAGCCTTTTAGCATGATTTGTATTTTGTGTTTTGTGAAATTGGATAAGTCGAAAATGGTTCTGAAAATTACAAAAGTCCTACGGGATTTATTTTCAAGATGACCTGCTCACTTTAATCGTAACCATGGCGATTTAATTTTTTTGGAAATAGACCAGAAACCATCAATAAATAAAAAAAACGCTATATAATTTATTGAGATTAAACTCAGTGTGCTGACGTGAATGGATCTATGAATAACACTGATCACTATTAATCAAATTATAATAGCTCTTGCGACTCCATTTTTTTTGTGTACAATGCATCAACCGTATTGACATTACTTCCAAGATCTTCCAGGCTGAATCGCCCGATCCAAACTATTTGAATTACAACTTTTGATCTATAGACTGTATACTCAAGCTTACAACTTAGATCGTTTTAGTGAGCCATTAAGTCTTCCATCTTATCGCAGAAATATTACCTGTGAAAAACTGAGCTTCATGACATTTCATCATAAACTTTGCCTAAGGGATTTCAATAAAACGTCCATTTTTCTTTAAAGAATTATGCTGAAGTCATTCCACTTCCTAGCACTGAAGTCGAAAAACAAAAACTAAAGCATACTTATTTTTAATACTGTTCGCATTTTCAAACTGCATAAACCTTGAGTGTTTAATACAGACCGACCAACTGTTATTTTTGTTGGTTTTCAAAATATTGCATATAGTTTGAGGCCGTGCGTGGCCTAGTGATTAGCGTGTCAGACTGTGAATCTGGGATTCCCGTCCAGTTGCTTCAAAAACGCGCCCCGCACTTTGAGCTTATAGGCTATAGAGATAAAGCTAGTAAACAGCATCCACCACGTCAAATCTTGGGCTACTCTAGTCTGACCGAATATCTGTATTTGAATGTCACTCGTAGAAGGAGTACGTTTCTGCGACAGCGAGATGCAAACCATGAACCTTAAAATTCACATTTCATGCATTTTGGCATCGGATGAAGCAATGTTATATTTCTTCTAGTAAATCACTTTCTAATTTATTTTTTTGTGCTTGCTTGCTTCCTTGTTGGCAGGTTGGTGAATACAAATACATACGATGAACGCTGTCCTAACATTATAAGCCCTAAACATAATATTGTGCCAAATAATTCCTGACAAATAACAACTCAGATGTAAATATTTAAGACAATTAAATAGTTTATTTTCGAATAATGAGTTATCTTTACTTTTGATGTCCTAAACACAACATGATCTGTGAGAAAATCACAAACACAGATAAATTTCTTGTGCGTACTTTACTTATACGGTTTGCTTCTTCTTTATATAGCGATGTTTTTAATTTAATGTCTAACTGTATAATTCTATGAATCAAGAAAATTTTCCTAATTGTCCTGTCTTACATTATAATAAATCTTTTAATAGATATAAAAATTAAGGATCACTTGTTTTATCATACTCTTATAGATAAGATCAAAATGTTATTTTTTAATCGTGTTTAGAAATCTATAGCAGGAAATGACAAAATAATTTACAAAGTCTCTGTATGTGTGTTCGCTTATAAATGTCAAACATCTGGGCCGATTGTCACCAAACCTGAAATGTACCCTTAGTGTCCTTGGGGAGTGACATAGGAGAATCTGATTCGCTATGTCACGCCAGAGGATACCTATGTCTTCACTAGGATTTGAACGGATACATCAGGAAGTATACCTATATATTTGTCATTAACTCTTATGGCATAAATGAAAGGTTTATTCTTAAAAACTGTTTTCGTTTTTAATCCCAGCTTACCTTTAGTCTGAAGTAAATTTTTACTTTGAACAACAGGCGAGTGTATGATAAAGCGAATATAAATAGTTTATAATATCAAACGATATTTAGCGATATTAAACTTATTATTGATTATTCAGTCGTATTTTCTTTTGGGATTGTGTGAAAATGATCTTGACACATTAACAAGACTTTATCAAATCCTGAGAAAAAGGAGAAAAAATCTTACAAATTTTGCATTTAGAAAACTGCGAAGATTTGATGAATCTTAACCAGTTTTTTAATATTTTTACACCTTCCAATATTTTATGGTATTGAACAGAAAACGACAAAGGTATGGATAAAAGTAATATTTTTCTGGGTGTGGTTATATATCCTACAGAACGTGAAGAAAAGTACATTAACAGCTAAACCTTTACCAGTTTAAAGCTCCAAAAATATTATGCACATAACCTCTTGAAGAAATCTACATAAACATGTGATTTGGATAAGATATCAATCTTTTTAAAACAATCCTCATTTGACGTACATGGATTTTTATAAGATCTTTTACAGACGTACTCAACTGGTATCATCAGATTTCGACCAGGCCGAATTTCTATAATCTGATGGCACGACATTTAATATACTCTCCAAGGCTTGTAAGTCTCGATATAAAAAAGTTCTGTTCTACGTGCTTACACGAACTACTAGAGGCAAAGTACAGTTTGGCTGGTAAGGTTCATTTGCATGTGCACATTTTCATTTTTGTTACTCCCAACTCTCTAATCGTATAACAACAATCGGTGTTGTTGGTAAACAGCTGCTACGAAAATTCATATCGTACGAGAACCCAAATCTTTAAAAGACTTTCGTTTTAAGTTGGTGCAGCTAATCTTGGATACAATAATATACAGGGTAACCCAAAAACGTATAATCCAAAAGTTATTTAATGTATTTTTCTGTTTGCTTTCAATCTTAGAACAAACAACAGACCATGCTGTATCAACCGATTGTAAAATAACTTTTTTCCTCATATTGGAAGTAGCGCAACTATATTTTTATGATAATCGTACAATATACAATAAAAAAGTTTTTCATCGAGTATACATTTTTTTTTTTTGGTTCATCCTGGATAATGTGTAGCTTATATGAATTATGAGAGATATTCGAAATGTCTAACGTTGATGTGAGTTGGAGTTGATATTTAGTAACGTGTGTATGTTTATCTAGATGATTAGGTAGAGGGATGACTGCTTCAATAGTCTATCTATAGCAAACAAAACGTAGAGTTTTAGAAAACTCATCATAAGACTTGGTTCATATATCTATTTGTACATATATTTGTGTTTCTAAATATTTTTGTTAATAAATCAGTTTGTTTTTGAGGACTACATGTACATTTAACTTAACACTTTGTGTAGTCATATCTGTTTTTATTTTTTCCGTCGTCGTTCTTTTGTTTTGTTTTTATATGAATATAAAAATAATGAAATATATTTGCTCATTAGCGTATCTGTATTTATTTTTCCGTCGTTGTTCTTTTGTTTTGTTTTTTATATGAATATAAAAATAATGAAATATATTTGCTCATTAGCGTATCTGTATTTATTTAAAATAATGAAATATATTTGCTCATTAGCGCATCTGTATTTATTCAAAATAATGAAATATATTTGCTCATTAGCGTATCTGTATTTATTTAAAATAATGAAATATATTTGCTCATTAGCGTATCTGTATTTATTTAAAATAATGAAATATATTTGCTCATTAGCGTATCTGTATTTATTTAAAATAATGAAATATATTTGCTCATTAGCGTATCTGTATTTATTTACTTACCACATAATGATATACATTTTAATCTGTCTATTTGCCTAATATATAAAACGTTTATTTGCTTTTTCGATACAGTAGGATAGGACTTTGTATTATATTTTTAGAGATGACTAATAAGAATTCTTTTAATATGAAACTGACCCTTGAAGTAAGTATGATTCATGAATGCATGTCGACAGTGTAAAGCAGGTATTTAAGGCTCAAAATAAAATGGATAGTCATTAATTATAGTCATTAATCTGATATATATATATATGTATATATTAATCTATTTGTTCTCTGTCTATCCGTATTTAGTTACCGTTCTCTAAGGATATATTTTCATTCTGTCTATCCACAAGTATTTGTTTATCACTGGAGTTTCTTTTTCGTATATCTCTCTTCATGCGCACTCCGTACGTTAGGGCCATGGGTGCGCTATTCGATCACACAAGAGTAGTTTAAGATTTTGAGGCAAGTACTGTTGTCTAGCCGTCTTTCACCTAGTTTGTCAGTTCTTAAAAATTAAGAAAGACTAGGCGCATATAGTGTTATGTAACTTTAAGCCAGATTCTGAACGAAACAAACGTAGCATTACGTATAGTTCTCTTTTTAGCTTCTGTTTATTTATTCGACTACATTATAGCATACAAAGTAGTATTCAAGTTTATTTGTTTATTTATTCGTATATGCAACAATCTTCGTGTCTGTTTGTAAACATATTTATGCGTTTGTTGATTCGTATTCGTACAACCTTCGTATTATTTTTCTATATTTATCCATTTGTATAGTTAGCGCGTGGAGGGTGCTACGTTTGAAACGTTACGCCGCCGGATACGTTTGTAATTTTCAGCTGTGGCCACATTATAGAAAATGACAACCAATCCCGTAATTCATTTAAAAAACCCAACAAAAGACATTAGAAAACTTGCCCATGTTACCTGAACACGTATGCTAAGTTTGGTCCCGCTAGCTTGTGAGTAAAAATATGAACAGTTTCAAACATAGCGGTCCTGGATCGCAAGGTGGAGGGGAAGCTAGTTTGTTTTGTTTGTTTGTTTTGAATTTCGCGCTAAGCTACACGAGGGCTACCTGCGCTAGCCGTCCCTAATTTAGCAGTGTAAGACTAGAGGAAAGGGAGCTAGTCATCACTACTCATCGCCAATCTTGGGCTACTCTTTTTACCAACGAATAGTGGGATTGATCGTCACACTATAACGCCTCCACGGCTGAAAGGGCGAGCATGTTTGGTGGGACGGGGATTCGAACTCGCGACCCTCAGATTGCGAGTCGAGCACCCTCACAACCTGGCCATACCGGGCCAGGGGGGAAGCTAGAAAGAAACTCTGATGCCATATTCGTATGTAGCGACCCTGAAAACTTTCTCTGAGATCTTAAGACTTCCGGGAGCGTTTTACCTGTCCTACTAGGAGGGGTACGCCACATAGATAAGGTACCCCTGGGCCAATCCTAGTACACGTGCCAAGATTGGTCCTGCTATCTTGAGAACTGTAAGGGGGAGTTAACTGGACATACATACAAACATGTATACAAAGCTACAAGCTGAATGAATATAGGATACATAATAACCTATGTGTACATGTTTTTCCTTTGCTTCTCTCGCTGTCTTTATAATACCTATGTAGTTGTTTTGCTGTATGTATATTTAGTAGACACCAACCTTAATTCTATTTGCATCTTATATAAACTAAACAGAAGAACTTTATGAACGTAGGTACAAATATATATATATGTGTGTGTGCTCTAAAAAGCTCGCATACAAAAATACAAATATATATATATGTGTGTGTGTGTGTGTGTGTGTGCTCTAAAAAGCTCGCATACAAAAAATTAACTATCCCATGGTTAACTAAGCGTTCATTCTTCTGATCGTGCCATCAACCAAAGTCTAGCAAACACACGCAATTAATTTAAACGTGGAAGAGAGAGAAACTTTGGACAGTCTACTTAAATTGCTTAGACACGTCTAGAATAGAGCGCTATGAACCACTGTATACGAATTTCCATTACGATGACAAACTACATAGTGTAATAAGTTTTCTGTTTCCAAAATCATGCACTGAAAGGCTCTGCCGTCGCCTGCAACAAAGAAACCAAACCATAAGTTTCAGTAAAAGAGTGAATCCCATACACAGTCTATGCTAATTTTACTTTTGTCTAAGCACATACAAACATCCAATAAATATGTAATTTTAAATATATACATTAGTTAAGGTATATCCAATAGAGTATTTACAAATATAGTTAGATAATATTCCAACAGCGACATCGCTTTTTTTTGTTATTCCTGTAAACTCCCAGTGGAGCATA
>NW_013665726.1:284579-286713 GCF_000517525.1 Limulus polyphemus | reverse complement strand
CTACGCGTTGTGGTCTTTCTTGTATGTATTTCGTTGTGACGTTTTATGAAAAATCTGTACGTGATGGAGAAAAATGGATATCGTTTTCGGCTTCAGCGTACAGGAATTACTGTAGAACATATAAAACTTCAAGACAATAAAACCATTGAAGGGCTGTGTAATTCTGTGGGGTTTTGAGTTCGACTTACTTCACCATATAGTAACCTAAATTAATTATTTTTGTATTCAAATTATGACTACTGTTAGATATTTGTTCTTCAGTGGGATTTTACACACAGTCCCTTATCACTTGCTTTTTTTTAACAATTTATTTCTTCGCGTTTAGAAATATCCGTTTCAAGATGGATGTTGCATTAAAAACAGTAGCCAATCTTATCCTGAATCGCATTCTCACTAATACGTGTGCCTCTGTGAGCACATGTGTGCGTCTAGGATCCTACTATCTATATTATGACATACGTAATTTCACATAGATCCGTTCTCTTTCATTGTAATTGCTCAGTTGTACAAGGAAATATAGCATACCCCTGGCAAAGTGCCAGCCACAGAAAAGAAACGCGACAATTAGTAAAGTGGTTAGAGTTTATTACTAGCTATAGTTTTTTAAAGTATTTTTATTATAACGTAATTGCCTATTTGCGTGTTATTGTTGGTGTCTTGATATACAATAATCGCACGACGTTTTTTAACATCTTTTATCTATTCTAAAATAAAAATACTTATTTTTCATGACGGAAAAAAACAAAAAAAATCAATCCTGTTACCCAAATTAGTCTACTAATGGATGAAAAGCTCATTTGTTTCGGATATTCTGACGAAGATACTCAAGTTTTATCTGCAACAGCTGTCGCTAATTTGAAATGATAGACTCATTGCCAACTCGTGGGTTAGTGTAATCGAATATTGAATATTGGATTTGACCGTCACTTTTATAATGCACCCACGACTCCAAACTGCGGAGCACGAACTTATGGCAACGAAATGCGAACCTAGGATCCTCGTATCCACAGTCCGACATACTAACTACTAGTCCACGTCCTCTCTGGATGTAGAGATACAGAAATTATTCACAGTTAACTTACGTTTATCTACTGCCGTTAATAATTTATAAAAAATAGAAGAAAAAAACAGAGAATATTAGTTGTAAAAATAAAACTATTAAAATTATAAAACGATAGTGAAATTAGTACGTTCTTGTTCGTCTAATAGCAAACAAACATCTAATTAAATTGAGTTCATTTCAACAACTGATGTATACACAAACGTTTGTGATCACTGTGTTTAACATAAGTTTCATGTCTAAAATATTTTCTAAGTTGTTAATGACCGCATATCCATTTTATTTTGAGCCTTAAATATCTGCTTTACACTGTCATGAATCATACTTACTTCAAGGGTCAGTTTCATATTAAAAGGATTCTTATTAGTCATCTCTAAAAATATAATATAAAGTCTTATCCTATTGCATCGGAAAAGCGAATAAACGTTTTATATATTAGGCAAGATTCAAAGACAGTTCTGGGACCGCATTTCAATTTGAACCACGTGCACCGTTAGGCATTACATTTAGCAAGTCAAGGATACAGTTCACTTTACTTCACGTTGAGATTTAGAAGAAATATCAAAAAGAAGAGTGATTAATATAATGCCACGAAATTTCTTCCTTGACCTGAGTATTTCTTGGTAAAAATTTATTTATGAATAATATAAAAATAACTTTGAGTAGACGTGAGAGAAACTTTTTCGAACACAAAAATGACTCTAGTTTCAAGGCGTTTAAAATTATATTAATAAGTTTACAAAGCATTCAAAATACTTAATTGTGCGTCATCGTAGACAATATGGTAAAAAATTTAAATTTGTGAAAACTTAATTCTTGGGGGACATTAAATATCACACAAACAATTTACGGTAGGTTGTCCATGTTATTAAATATGAACGATCATTTTCTTATTTTGATTCTTATTCTGATCCGTATGTAAACTGTTTGTTTATTTGTTCGGATTTCGCACAAAGCTACACGAGGGCTATCTGCGCTAGCCGTCCCTAATTTAGCAGTGTAAGACTAGAGGGAAGGCAGCTAATCATCACCACCCACCACCAACTCTTGGGCTACTCTTTTACCTCTTGGGCT
>NW_013665726.1:271278-283594 GCF_000517525.1 Limulus polyphemus | reverse complement strand
CCCACCACCAACTCTTGGGCTTCTCTTTTACCAACGAATAGTGGGATTGACCGTCACACGATAACGTCCCCACGGCTGAAAGGGCGAGCATGTTTGGTGTGACGGGTATTCGAAAAAGAAAAGAGAAAGAATGATTAGCATTATAAAATGTAGTTATATAGGAGGGCCCGGTGGATAAGTCGCTCGACTCGCAACCCGAAGGTCGTGGGTTCGCGTCCTTGTCGCACCAAACATGCCCACTTGGCCGTGAGGCTAGCGGCTCCACCCCGAGAAACTATAGAAACTGCAACGACACTTCCTTAATTTAGTTTTTATGTGAAATGTTATTTACTAATCCTGTTTGAAATTTAACCCACATATATATACTAACAGCTATGCTCATAGACATAGTTTTTGTATTAAACTGAGGTTTGAATTCACGAAAGTAAATACACGTATATATATATGTATATTCTAGCACTTAAATGAAGAAAGCTTTGTAATTTCACAAGATTTTTAATTTCTGTCATTGCACAAAAAAATAATATTTTGAAACTGCATTCTCTGAGAAATCTTTATTGTTGCATATCTTAGTTTCTTCTTAACCATAAATGTATTATGGAAGTATTTGTGTCCTATTTATTTTCGCTATCCTCCTATTGTAAAGTATATAATTGTTTTATATGTCTTGAAATGTGATCACTATATTGCATAACAAAATTGCGTTCACTTTACGACTATTATTTGTAATAGTATGAAATACAAAGTAAATTAAATTGATTTAGAAACCTTATTTGGCAATATCTTCGTCAAAATATCAATATATGACTTATACCTTCAATTTTGTTATTTCTCCTTCTGTGATTACGCTTTGATCGATTTATAAAACATAGTACAAGAGAAGTATCCGAATACAAGACATGTTATAGTTAGTTTATTTATTATCTGTAATAAAACCCAAATATGGCGAGACGGATTTGGAGATGTTTTATTTACCCATTCTCAGAAACTGTTTTACTGTCAATTCAATTTCGTCGAACTTAATATTGAATCTTCATTCACTGATTTTGCAAGTATTGACGATTTATGACATTGACGTCCGTCTGGTAGAGCCATTTTGGAAGGGGTTTGTTTATAACAATGACAAACACTCTTTTTTGAATCTTTGCTGAAATGTAAATACAATATTTCCTAGACAGCCAATCGAAAAGCGACAGTGACAGACACTCTGTATCCAGAGTTGGAGTCAACAAGAAATGTAGTTTTTTTTTTGTTATATTCCTTCCTCCATGTCTACTGCTCCTCCAACATCCTACTTCTCACCCACCCTCCATACTAGGAAAGAAACTGACAGATTTGTGTACAAAAATAATCGCTCCTTATACCTGGTAAATGGAGACAAACGGCACGTGATGAACGTGAAAAATGACGCGTTCTTTTTTCTTGCGTCAAAATGCTATGTTATGAAAGTTAGAATGAAAAAGAATATTGTCATGTAAGTGTGACACATATTTTAACAGGAGTGTTTAACTTGCCTGCTTAAATGTGTGCAGAACACTTTAACATTAATAAATACACCAAAGAAATATTATTAGTAAAAATGTTTCCTATATGTATTTGAATATATGCAGAATATATAGTACCATAGAAATGAAAAATGATGTCATCAGGATATAGAATTATTTATAGTTTGAAAGATACTGATAAACTAAAAAAAGTGAAAAATTTGGCTTGAATTTTACATATTATTCCTTCCTTTAGCTACGTTCCAGAAACTTTGGCTTCAACTCGACGACATTGTAAGTTATGTATAACAGAGCATTTACCAAATTTCACTCGTTGTATAATTTCTAAGAGGTAATAAATATTTACATTGCGTGTTCACTAGCCTACGTATTTTCCAATTAGGTAAAACCAACATTATTCACTGTAGCAAACAGTGTCCCGTGTCTATTGAACATGCACGTGACTTACGTACAAATAGTTTTACCTATTGTAATATTAAGCAAGTAGCTTCTTGTCAGTTTTAAGAACAGGAAAAGTTTCTTTGTACCCCACATATTTATTTGAAATCACTTTGTGTTACATATTATACACGTGCTAAAAGACTGAATACCATATTATCCCGTACGTTTAGGCTTTCCTCAAATTATCATTAAATTTGCGAACATAAATACACTGGAATAGGTCTCTGAGAGTGATTATTCTTTATGCCTTTGTGGTGTGTATGAGGCATTATACCTATTATTGAACCTTAATCTCTTTCATTCTTTAACTTACAAACTTTCAAGGAAATATTTAGTAATCATTGGCTGTATAGTCCATAGAAAACAGAAAATACATGCTACCACTTAGAAAAGGATTTTGACATCATAAATTAATACGGAAATATTAGACCGGGCATAGCCTTATGTATGGCGTATCAATAGCCATTCGATTCAAGGTGCTGGATAGCTTTCCTTGTAGAGTGAGTGCTGTTGGCTGTGTGTCTCACCTCTGGTTCCACATTAGGGATGTCTATATCTGAATCCTAGGCGTCTCTCACCCGCCCGTTTAGTTCACGTGCGCATATGATGCCTATTGAATTGAAAATTCCAAGCCAGAGTCATGGAGGAACTAATCGCTTAAAAAATCAATGCATACCTGATTCTCTTTTTTTAAGATTTTCATTTTGAGCCACACAGTTTACAAAATTTTCTGTTACAAAAACTCTTTTTGTTATGATGTGAACACTGTTTACAAGCTGTAGAAGTATAAAATTAATTATACCTTAAGAAGACATTAAAAGTTAATAATATACGTAAGATTAACCAGTAAGTGGTGATGCCAACAGTGCGTGCTTAATAAATAACAGAATACAGCAGTCTCTAACACAGTTCCTTGAAAATCTAGATTTCGTAGGCAACACATGCAAACAAAAACAGACAAGCTGATCATGAAAGTATCAAAGACAGGACTTGTGGGGCATAAAGAGAAAACGGAAGTAATGAAAATCCACAATAAGGAGGAATAAGTCATCACAGTGAACGGAAATAACTTAAAAGCAGTGGGAAATTCACTTACCTTGATTATATTGTGTCCGTTACTAGAGGCACGGACGAAGACGTAAAAACCAGAATAGGGAGGCTGGCCATTTATTCAACACCCTAAAGTCAGTTTGAAACTCAAAGGTCTTCTCCATAAGAAACAAACTCGAGATTTTCAATAGTAACGTCAAGTCAGTCTTACCATATGATTCTTAAAACACTGAGAGTAAACATCACTACATTAAACAAACTCGAGACCTTCCTCAACAGATGTCTACGAAACATCTTACGAATCAAATAGCCAGAAACAATGATCTATGTCCGAGAACCAATCAACATCCAATCATCACTCAAGTTGCCAAAATGAAATTGAAACTGAATTAGACATACCCTTAGGAAACCAGTGGACAACATAGTCAGATAAGCTCAGGTGGAACTCACAGGACAGAAAGATATAAAGACTTGGAGAAGATCGATCGATGAGGATGGTGGGTAGTACCTGGGATGAAGTGAAGAAGACAGCCCAGAACAGTGCCCAACGTTGTTGAATACCTATGCTTCGTTCAGAGTTTCCAGGTCGAAGTCTAGTATCATTGTTGGTAAACGCACATTACTTACTTAACTATTGCAAATGTAAATTTTGAGTCTTATAACAGCGTTCCTATTGTTATACAACATGACACAAAATGCGATCTCTTTCGTTGGTTTCTATGGTGACATTGTCTACTGGGGATGATATTAAGCGTTCATTATTTTCATCCCGACAATAACAATTGCTTCAAATGGTATTATGTAATAAAAAGACAAGGAGTTTTAAAGAATCTCTTTAATCTTTTTACCACCGAGGTATTCCTGTAATAAAGTCCAAATAGACCACTTTTGCGGTGATCGTTTCTGAAAATCACACAGTTGTGCAAGTTTTCATTATATTTGTGACGATAAGATAGCACTAAATTTGTTTGTATGGGTAGTATTTATTTAGTCGTCAATATGATTTAAAGAAATAGGAGCTTTATTTTGACATTCTCTTTGCTTCTTTGGTTTAAAACAGGCCAGTTCCGAAAAATACAAGTTAGCATATATTAAATCAATGTAAGCAGATGATTTTTGAATCAATATTGGATTCAAGAAAAGTGAATATATATTTCATCCATTTTCACAATATACGCAGTTACGTTGATTTCTTGAGTTACTGTACACACAATATTATGCATCTAAGTAATAAGCCATTATTACCAATAATAGTAGCAGTCACAAGATAACCTAGCAACTATTACACTCAAAGTTCTTTCAAAACCAAAACACAAACTAATTTTCTTAGATCAAAGGTGCTATCAAACCATATGATGAACATATTTTGTTCAAAAAACATTTTCAACGTTCCTCTCAACGTTTGATCACTATTACATATATACATATTAATCAGTTTTATTTGTTTGTTATAATTTTATTTTTTGGCTAAACAGCGGCTTATAGCGCCATTATCCGAATTAGCTCTTTTTCACAACTAGCATTTCAGTTTATTTTAGTGGGTTTAAATTAAATTAAATGAACAGTTGTGCAAAAGTTCTAAAACAAAACAACAGAAAATATAATAGTTTATCTGAAATTATGATTCGGTACTAATAAGTTTAGGTTTTGACAAGAAAATGTTGGTCTATCAGTTTGAAATTATTTATTTCTTGTCAAAATATTAATATTAACCTTAATTTGTTCGTTTTTTTGGACTATCTGCTGTGTCCATCGCTGGGAATCGAACCCCAGATTTTAGCGTTTGTAAGTTGGAAAACCTACCACTGTTCCACTGGAGGACTACTAACCTTAAGCTAGCGTATTTTTTTAGACCTTGTAGAACTTTCATATACAAACGTATACTCTAGCTAATATCTCCAAAACGATACTTAGACCTTGTAGAACTTTCATATACAACTATAGACTCTAGATAATCTATCCAAAACGTTTACGTTTTTCAGACAGAAATGTGACTAATGGTTAGTGAAAAACCACATTAAATGAAACAAATTCTTAGAAGTTTTGATATTGAAGAAACTGGTTTCGACATATTCGTATCTTCTCTTCAATCTCACATTGTCGTCTGACAGTGATACTGGTCAACAACTCCTACGTGACCACGGAACATCGGATTTCCTAAGGAAAAAGGAGGTCAGAAACTTGTTTAACTTAAAGTGGTCTTGGGGGGGGGGTGTTAAAATTAGGCAAGCTTTTGATCAAGCAACTTTTGATGATTTTTTTTTAAAAACTGTAATTGTCGGTTTTGTATAAAATTCTTTTTGATTTCGAATTGATCTGATGGCCAAAATTTTTCACATGCGGTTAATGTTTTGATTTTCTTTAGTGATTAACGTATAGAAGCTGTTAAAATGGCGTTCTCACTTAAGATCTCTCAAAATGCATTACTGTATTATTTACATGAAATGGATAAAAGACGCTATATATTTATGTGTGTAATTGAATTTCATCCAAGTTTTCAATTTCCGTCTTCAATGTACTAGTACGCTTTGGCTTAAGCTACGTATTATGTAATGACAAAGATTCGCTAAGTTATTTGATCCCAAACTAATGTAATAATAACATTTTAAACCTAACTAATATCATTGTACTAGATAATGGAAGCACCAGGATGGCAAGAAATGATTTTAGCTTGAAATGGAACTCGAATATCAAAATACATTAGTACCCATTATCTGTTATCAACAACTACATACAGGCAAAGAAGTGATAGCTTTCTTTATTAAACATACATGATTTAACAATTGTAAAAATGATATATATATGTTTAGTTCCCCGTTGGAATAACTTATAATATTTTGATTTAAGTAAAATATTTTCAGAGTGGTTTTACCTACTTTTACACAAAATACAAGTCTGCCACAATCCTTCTGTATGTGACTTTTAAAAACTAAAGAAAAAAAATAGGGTCAAATTAGTAATTGAAAGTAGCACAACAAATATAATCAATGCAAAACTCGAAGCGGGTTTTTCTTTTCCTTTTTCATAGTTATAAGAGATATAAAATCATGACGTTGATAAAAGTAAAACTAAATTATCAAGTTCTTTGGTACTTGTCACTGAACTTAATTAACTAGTAAATACAGCCTATTTATTATTTGCCAATTTTACAGGATCTCTTTTTCTTCCTGTTTTATTTTTAACTTTGTAATTTATCAAACGATTTCTACAAGTGACGAAAATTTAGATGTGTCAATTTATCACTAGACACCATCTTTACTTTTTAACGATGTAAAAGTTTTAAATGTTTTCTAGTGTTTTCTAGGAAGATCTTAAAATTGACAAAAATCTGGAATAATCCCAATAAAAATTAAAATGGCTACTCTTTAAATCAAAGATATTTTTTTTTCATTTATTTTTTAATATGTCACAAATATCGCACAAGAGTATCAACAAAACGATCAACTAATATTAAATTAATTTCGTTTTACTATTGATTTAAGCAATTTTAATATCTATACGAAACGTTGTTCTAGAATACATTGATTTTTCTAATAACTTATCAACTTTAAACCTGAAATAAATTCGAAGTATTTGAAAGAAACAAATTCATGAATTGGTATGATCAATATCGTCTCACAAATTAAAATTTTTGTTTTGTTTTTCATGGTAGTTCATCTTTCGTTCTCTGTTAACAAGACACGATGAAAATGTTAAAATGTCAACATTCTGAAGTAATGTTACTTACTTCCTAAGCAAATATTACCCAAAATCTTATTGTTCAAACAGTATCTTTTATCGTTCAGCTCTGTTTCATCATCGTAAATAAAATCTAGTTTGTTTCGTAAAAATGCCGAACCAGATAATTTATTGGTAGCACCAGCTTCCGCCATCATCTTTAAAATGACACGTTAGATTCATGATTAATCGTGAATTCAAGAAAACGGTCTATCGTCCATCGGTGTATTTTACAAAAAAAAAAATGAATAAAAAAAATGTTTTTCTCTTCGATTTTTCAATGTACAACAGCTTCGGAGATGTTATTAGAAGGCCATCAAAACTGCATATCATATCCACACGAAAATGTTAAGACTACTACATACCCATCAACCGTCCTAAAGTATATAATAAACCCTTTTTTTTCTCATCTCAAAGCACTATAGAATTGAAAATTTTCTTCGGGTCATCAAATCTGATATGACATCCGAGCTCATGCATACTCTAGTAGATGGTAAGTAACTTTTCTTACAAATCAATTCGGGCTACTTTGAAAAGAGAAACTGTTGTGTATGTGAATAAAATATAAATCTTTACTTAGAAGAGTCTGCAAGCTAGCCACACCCATTCGTGCGTCACATTTTAGCTACAAGATGACAAAAACGTGTTTTCATATACATACTTAACTTCGTAAATAATAGAACGAACATATAGTCATTTTTCAACTTCAGTTCTTGTTAACCATAAAAAATTAAACCATAAAAGAGAAAACGAATTATTGCGTTTATGTATCTGATAAACTTACATTAATTTGACGAGTTTACAAATACAGTCATCACAAATGTATTAATCACACGGAACATCAGAAACAAAATAGGTTAAGTAAAAAGAACAAAAAGAGGGACGTTCTATCTGCTCTTAAGAATTACTTTAAATGGTTCTTTCGATGCTCTTACAAGTTTTCTTATCAGGCTGTTTATATCTATCATATTAATCAATTACTCAAACAAAAAATTACAACCTTGCTGTTTTGTCTATGATCCATACAACTTGAAAAAAGAAACCAAAACCCACACATGTAGGTTTGGCTGTACAGGGAAATTCGGAATTATTGATACTGAGTATCTTGTTTAATATACATACACTGAATTTGAACAAACGTAATCCATAAGAAATATAAAACTGAGTAGTGTATTCCCAGTGAATTTGAATTTATTAGAAGAATTAAATGATGTCATTTATTTAAGATTGCAATATCGACAAACTTGACTTCGAGTTAAAACTTGCATCACTGCATGTTAATTGAGAAGACGCACAAGCATATTGACTGTTAATTCACGCCTTTATGTGTGATACAAGGTAGCGGAAAATTACATTAAACAATCTGAAACATTTTGGTATGTCGATTTCACTGGTTTGGTGTGAATTTCATTAATTTCAATTGCACTTTCGGCAGGAGTCTGGAATAATGAATACTAATTGTTTCAACGTCATTAAGCACTCGAAAACAACTTTTATTGACCCAAGTTATTTCCGCATGCTTTGGTAAAGGCTATTTTCTGCAGGGATTGGAGTATAGCAATATAGTGTAAAATGGATTTCAGATTTTTTTGGAATTCTGACTCGCACAGATTTTTTTTTTCCAAATGCAGTGGCTTTAAGCTTTGATCGCTTTATAATATTGCCTCATGAAATGAAGAGGATATTTTGAAAATTTGACCTCTGCAAGCCATAACATGAGTAAACACACTATAAACATTTAGTAATTTTTAAGTTGTTGTAGCAAGAAAAGAATCGAATCAACGCGACTTTCTCTAAAAAAGGCACTGCACACGTAGTTCATGTTTTTTTATGTATTTATGTTTCACATCTAGCTGGAGTGTACTCCTGAAAACCAAAATATATAAAAAAAAACTTCAATTAAATAGTTTCTGGACTTAAATAGTTTCGTTTTCTCTTTACAGAATTTTCAATATCATATCATGTAAAAGCAATGTCAAGGAATTACAGTAGGTCATAATTACAGGTGCTTATACGTTGAATAGAAAACAATCTAGTAATATTCCAAACACATAAGATGTTGTTGTTTTTATTAGAGAATTTGAACATCCTTTCAATAATTTGACAGTTCGTGGTTATGTATTGAAAGTCGTTTTTGTTCTCAGAGGCTGGTGCTGCTTGTGAAATCATAACACTGTAACTACATTCTTTGTGTATAATTGAATGATTTTCTAAGCTCTCCTGGATCTTAAATATTTGTTTTCTAATTTTTGAAATAAGTATTAGTTTTTCTTTGTTGAATTTCACAGAAGGATAATGGAGGGATGTCTGTGCTAGCCATCTCTAATTTTGAAGTGATAGACTAGAGCAAGTAAAGTTAACTCACACAATACATCTCTAAATCTTGTGCTATTATACACGAATAGTGGGATTTGACTACCACCACTCTTATAACGCATCTACGACCCCAAATATTGGAGATCGATATTTTTGGTACGAATTTCGGACCCTCGATCCACAGTCCGCTACGTTAACTACTGGGTCATGCTAGGTCTATAAATATAAATATTGTAACCTGGCTTTCTGAATGTTAGTGTAATGACCTTTCCTTTCGCCTTACTTCTAAATAACTCAAATTAGGGTTCAGTTATTCCTATCGAGTGTCACTAGCTCGTAAATACTATATTGCAAAAATTTTAAGGAATTTGGAAGATAACATGACTTAGACTTCTACTTCAACTACATGTTTTCGGTGATTTTCTACCTTCTGTAGCTCGGACTGTGGAAATCCAAACTATCATATATTTTCAGTTGGTGTGTTCCACTAAACTGTTACTTCACATACCAAATTTCAAGGTAATCCATTAAGAAATACCTGAGATATAACATCTCCAATTTTTTCTTCGAACCAAAGTACGAAAACATTATCATAATTACAGATCGTTTAGCGTCATGTGATATTAGCTTAAGCAATTAGCATAAAAAATTATGATTGATACAGCTGTACCGATTGCATGTGTGGCGATGACAAGAAACTGTTAATCCAAATTCTATGGCGTAAAAATAAAGGAAGATATTAGCACTGTTTTAGAGAGGAAAAACTACCACCGTATACTTTTAAAGAATCTGGTTGGTTCTGTAAAGTAAAGGTCTATTCCGAATAATAGAGTTGCGATCCTAAAGTTAATGTGGGTTATTATCGAGTGTCACTTTCTTACTTGCTGTGGTGTGTAGTGACAAAATGTCATGATATCTTATTAAAAACACCTTAGGCCGAAAAAGGATTGAGCGTGCGACTTAAAGGAATGAAATCAAAATTGGTGGCCAAACTTGGTAGCTACACTTATAGCACTGATAAGAATTTTACATCAAATATTCATTCATTAGTTAGCTAAGCCGCGTATTTTTTTCTTACCCACAATCATGCCCCAAGTTGAAGAAACAACACGGTCTGGCTAAATGATGAATGAATATTTGATGTAAAGTTATTATCAATGCTATAAGTGCAGCTACCAGTTTGGCCGCACTTTTTTTTCACACCTAAGGTGTTTTTGATTCTATTCTTATTAGTTAGCACCCATACTTGGAGTTGCTGGTGGTAGGATGGTGAATACTGTTTGTTTATTATTAAGTTTATTTATTCTAGCATGCGAAAGAAGCTTTAAAAATCCCCAAACATCACACTTTGATTGTTCAAGACAAACTTGAAGACGCGGAATACCTTTGTGTACAAACAAACAACGATCAACAAGATTAATGTCAATAGAATCACGTCCGTGGTAGCGGTACAGAAATCAGCAACAAAGACTTTTATTTTGAATACTGCGATAGGCCGGCCTCAAGTGTGATAACTTACATTCTGTGTGATACAATGCCCATCTTAGTTCTTAAGCTGTTACTATGTTACTTGTACTTTGTGTAAAGCTCCACAAAGGCTACTTGCGCACAATTGTTCTTAGCTTTGAGGTGATAATCTAGAGGAAGAGCAGATAGTAAACAACACCCACCGTTAACTCTCGGACTACCCTTGTCTGCCCAAATAATGTGACTTAACCGTCTCTCTTATAACGCAGTCGCGACCCAGAGTGCAAAGTGGGAATCCTCGGATTCACAATCTAGGCGTACTGACCACCAGGTCACTTCAGATCTAACCCATAGGAAGAGCAGATAGTAAACAACACCCACCGTTAACTCTCTGGCTATCATTGTCTGCTCAAATAGTGTGACTTAACCGTCTCTCTCTTATAACGCAGTCGCGCCCCAGAGTGCAAAGTGGGAATCCTCGGATTCACAATCTAGGCGTACTGACCACCAGGTCACTTCAGATCTAACCCACAGGTCTAGAATTCTTTTATTTTTTGGTTTTGAAATAGTTTATATTAGAATTATTCTTAGTGGTTGTATGTAAATGGTACGTTTGTTGGAGGGTTAACGTTTCGTATTCTTTTCCGTAACGACCTTAATTCCAATTAGTTTCGAGTCGGCCGGTATTTTTGTATGCCAAGAATTTTTACCCCAGACGGCAAACATATATAGGACAAGCATGTTCGGCGACGGGTCTTGGAACTCGCAATCTTTAGGTTGCCAGTCGAGCGTCCTAACCATCAGAACATGCCAGGCCAGTTATGTTTCAGTTAAAGCTTACACATTTGACTGGTATTCTGATAATCTGCTCTTTCCTTAGTCAAAATTTAAAAAGAAAAGCTTATACTGGTATACTCTGCCATATTCATTTTAATTTATTTTTTGCTAAGCAAATTTTCGGCTGTATTGTGTAACTTATTCTCATGTAACTTTTCTTCCAAAAACTCTTACCCACGTAAAAAAGTTTCCGAAAAAATATTGCACTCAGAAGTGTTTGATTATATATATAAGTTTACTTTGGATTACCTATTTTCACTTCATAAGCTTTCTATGAAGTTCTCTAATTTACGTTTAGTTTACCCTAATATAAAAAGCCCCCCCCTCCCAGTGGCACAGTGGTAAGTCTGCGGACTTATACTGCTAGAAATCGGGTTTCGATACCCGTGGTGGGCAGAGCACAGATAGCCCTTTGTGTAGCTTTGTGCTTAATAACAAACAACAACAAAACAACAACTAATGCAAAAAGGTCCGCGTTTGGAAAACATTTGGGTTACAAGGTTTCATATTTCTATTTTATTATGTAATATAGAATGGTCTATAGATCAGTGCTTGGTCTCCGTTGATACCAGAATATCTGATGGGTTTGTAATGATATATTTTATCTCCTATATCTTCCTATTGTTCAAGAATAAGAATTATGTTGTAAAGTAAAAACAAATACACTCGTTTGTGATACATACACATATAGTAAGTTTTATATGTCAACAGCTAAGTTGCTCCACTTATGGCTTACTTTTCTGTAATAAACGAGCCATAGTTTATATATATATTTATTATACTTTCTCGATAGTCAGTTGTATATTTCTGTAAGACAGATAAAACAATTCAACAAAATGCCTTTTTGTATGCAATTATAACTCAAAAACACAAAACTTGCATAAAACTCTTAAATTGACTTAAAAGGCCCGGCATGGCCAGGTGGTTAGGGCGCTCGGCTCCCAATCTGCGGGTCGCGGGTTCGAATCTCCTTCACTCCAAAC
>NW_013665726.1:238767-270935 GCF_000517525.1 Limulus polyphemus | reverse complement strand
GATGTAGCAAAAGCTGGCACATTGTACTATTTGCTACAGTTGGAATACAGGTATCTATCAAATATATACGAATTTTATATTCCTTTATTTTTAGTATGGCGTGTTCTGGTTTACAAAATAATAATAATAATAATATATTTCTTTTTAGAAAGTGAACCAGGCTTCAAAGAAATCTCATCTACAAAAAAAAATACACACACTTAGGAAATATTGTAATATAAACATTATTTAAATTCTTGTTCAGAAATCTGGGCAAAAAGATCGTTTTTTGTATGTGAAAAGATCACGTGTGTCTCAGAAATATGTATATATATATATTTTTAGTAAATGCACGCCTACCAATTTTCCCATGCCTTACGACGTGGTGTCTTATTAGAAGTCCCTGTTGCTTTGACGTATAAGCAGGACTTTAAGGGTTTTCTGGAGCAGAGGGAGACAATGTTGTTGCTTTTCCAGGAGAAACGACGTGGCAAATTGTAACAAATGCTAATCAACATGCAATAGCAAAGATCATTATTTATCCTAAACCATGTTTAAGTCCATATTTATTTACTTGTATGATCATTTCTTACAACATACTTACCAACTTGTAACTCCATTTGTCAAAGACATACAATGCATTTCATTCCCTGTCTTAAGTTCCAGAGTAAATATTACTCCACAGAAAGAAAGACAAAGAGTACCTTTCAAGTACGTTTTGTTTTTCTAGTGCTGTTTAGCTTATTGATTTGTATTCCGTACGTACACTAGTTTTTGCGTATCAATCATATATCAGTTTTCTACCCAACAACTGTCGCGGATGAGTAGCTTCCATCTTTCAAGAACTACCAGTTTTCTATCGCTAAAAGATAATATAAAAACATTTCTCCATGGAAACGAAACTCTTATAAATGTCGCTCTTTTTATTCATTTCAACAAAATATTCCGACTTCTAATAATTATTTTAGTCTTAAGACTCACAAGTACGTATTTCTTTATATCGTCACAAAATGTATTTTTAAAATATGTTACAAATGATGAAAAGGAAGAACAATGAATCGTATAATTGAGACAATTTATAATTGTAAATGTTCTACTTTACTCAAAAGGCGGAAATGATTTTTCAATTTCCAAAAAGTGCATAGGTTATTATAGGTTATTTATTTAGTTTCTAGAATGGGAATATAGGATTGATAGATATTGTGCACCGACGTTCATATAACAATATAACTTCTATGACAATACGAAGAAGTTGTTTATCAGTTCGGCTTTAAAGAAAACATTTTGAAACTCATGTGCACTACTTTACAGGATAGGTTTCATTTTTTTAGACATTTAAATAGAACCCTATAGCAGTTGTTACGGACAATTTGTTGAATGTCCACAGAGAATATTTCCAGTTTAAACTGCCAAACAGCAATCTTTCCCTAACGATCTCTGAGATGTAGTTTGAAACGAGGTTCATGTGGAGAATCGTAATCCACCTGAAAAAGTTTTAAAAGATTCCGTCCACGTGTTTAGAAGGAAAAGTATATTAAAATCTCGTCTTTATAAAACACAAACATGTTGAAATTTGAATTAAGAATGTATATTTATTTAGCAAATGTAAATTGTAACATATTATTTATCGAATTTTGTACACCTAACGGTAGAATCACAACGGAAAAGACTCAGAAGTGTAAAATATGTACTATATTAGATCCCGATATAATTTGCGGTTTATCATCACTTGAGATTCAGAGAAAACGCTGAACAGTGATTATGCCTGTGGAAACCGAAGGAAAGACAATTTAGGTCGACTCATGACACCCACTCATTAGATATATTGAGTTTTTTCTTTACTTTTCACGCGTGAGACTCAACGATTTCAAAAGTTCTTTCTCTGCACGTTAGAGAAGATTGATTTTAGGATGGCTTACTTCGCAATTGAGATGTTACTTGAACCATCGGTTATATAGTTTCAACTTGAAAGGTGAAATTCCTAAACACCCTTTCCTTCACATGATTGATGAGTGATTTTCAGTTCTGGGGTTTCACCAGAGCTGTACGTATTGCCACACCCTGCGCATACGCTTTGTCAAGACGCTGTACAGCTGAACTGTGGTCATAATCTCAAACCTCAGTACAACGTTCTTTTTTCTTCATACTTATTGTTACGTTATCATTTATTTTGTTTACACCTGGTGTTATCGATAAAGCTATATGAATAACGGAATAACAGGAAATGTACGTAATGTACTCAAATTAACACACATTAATCCAACTGTACACTACGATGAAGAACAAACTGTATGAATTTCTTTCTTTTTTCTGTGGTTTACTTTTGACTGAGTTATTTTTTGCCAGCATGTATATATTTGGAAATGGAAACCCAAAACGAGCTGGAAATGTTCTGGTAAATTTGTTTAGGTGTAATATATGGATAGTTTAAACAATAATCACAGCGTTGGTAACATTATATAAAACTTACTAAGGTACCAGTAAGTTATTGAAAGGGGATTATAAAGCTCTTTTGGCTCGGAGATTTGACAAATGTCATTGAAATGAAGCTAATTGAGTTTAACCTCATCAGTAATTGGCAAATAAATAAAACACGAACTAACCGCTGATGGTTTTAACAATATGTATTTGGAAAAATTTCAAATCCACAAATAGCTACTTAGAAAGAAAGAAAGACGTTATTTTCAAAGAAGTTTCATAAATAAATAAAAAATACATTTCTGGATGGTTTCTTTAGATAAGACTTTGTTTAAACTCAAAATATGTTTAGAAGCCATTAAGTTTAGTTTTGTACAGTAAAAATACAAAATATAACAAGCCAAACAAATAAAAAAATCGTCCATTCCAACCTACAATAAACCAATTAAATTAATATTATTTGGGTTATATTGATCCTAACTGAGCTACTATGAACCGCAGTATCATACTTATGCAACAATTAAATATGGAAATTACTTTCAGTCCACATTTCATTTTCACTAGACTTCTTTATCTAAGTGTATGCCCCCCAGTAGCTCAGCTTACAACGCTAGAATCCGGGTTTCGATACCCGTGGTGGGCAGAGCACAGATAGCCCATTGTGTAGCTTTGTGCTTAACTTCAAAAAACAAACAAAACAATCTAAGTGTAAATATTAGAATTTTCTAGAAGTATAGAAAAAGTGGAAAAACGGAAGAAAAGGGTGAAAAAAACGAAAACGATAGTCCAATCTCCGGGAAAGGTGGCTTTTACATTGTATTCTACATTTAATTAATTATCTCTTGTCATTCTATATTACTGAAGCTTGACTTTTATTGTATGATCGAATAGACAGACAAAAATTAAATGAAAGACCATGCACTATTTTTAGAAAGCCTTTTTGTCTAACAGATACATGGAATGTACCAGCTTATATTTCCTCTCCTTTTTTTTTTGGGGGGGGGGGTTAACATATTTCCTCTGCATTCCAGAAACACTTAAATACTAAGACCAAAAATAAAAATACCTCTCTGACTTATTCTTAACGGCCTTTTAAAAATGCATTTCTTCTCCTTTTTTTGGGGGGGGGGTAACTCCAGTCTACACTTAAGTACTAAGACCAAATATAAAAATACCTCTCTGACTTATTCTTAACGGCCTTTTAAAAATGCATTTCTTCTCCTTTTTTGGGGGGTGGCGGGTAAACATATTTCCTCTCCACTCCAGCAGCACTTAAGTACTAAGACCAAATATAAAAATACCTCTCTGGCTTATTCTTAACGGCCTTTTAAAAATGCATTTTCATTATCTGTTTATTTTTTACATAAATGTTATCGCTTTCTTTTAAAACTCGCGGCTTATTTTACTTTGAAATGCAAAAGAGTCGCTGCTTTGATAATTTTTCAAACGTTTCACCAAGTGGAAGCCTTAATGTTATTAAGATACATTCAGCTCTTGTTAAACCAGTTTAGAAATAAAAGTCTTCCATTATATATTGCTGGTTAGTTTTCATCAGAAACCACATAGCAAAATGATGTCACTTCAACAAAAATTCATCTGTGTCACTCAAGTGACTACAAAAATTTAGATACATTGTGATACCCTGTGACATTCAATTGACTCACAAAATGTAGATACCCTATGACACTGGACTGACTAACAAATTGTAGATACTCTGTGACACCCTGTGACATTCAACTGAGTAACAGAATGTAGATACCCTGTGACATTTAACTGACTAATAAAATGTAGATACTTTGTGACACTCAACTGAATAACAGAATGTATATACCCTGTGAAACTCAACTGACTAACAAATTGTAAATTCCATGTTACACTGATCTGACTAACAAAATGTAGATACTCTGTGAAACTCAACTGAGTAACAGAATGTAGATACCCTGTGAAATTTAACTGACTAATAAAATGTAGATACTTTGTGACACTCAACTGAGTAACAGAACGTAGATACATTTTGTTAGTCAGTTGAGTGTCACAGGGTAGATACTCTGTGACAGAAAAATGAAAACAAAAATGCATCTCTTTTATTTTTCCTGTGTTTTAATATGAGCCCAAAATATAACATGGAACTAGAAAATAAATTCATAATTCTGAGTGCGGACAAAAATTATTTACATCCTGATGACATCTGAAATTTTAAAAATTAGTTGTAAATAATTTCGCTAATTCGACGCGATACACGTGTTTTTTAAAAAAAAAAATGGACTCAAGCGTAATGACACTGACAGTGGTTTATAGTGTTTGTATGTTTTTCTTCTTGATTTTGGTCAGGCCTTCGTCATATGGCATATAACTGATGATCATATACTTCACTGAACTTAAGCCCAGCCACACCGTTCTCCAGTCCGAGTGAACACGATGCTTGATTTTATTACACAAAAATTCTTAGAAGTTTTATGCGACTCGTCGTTTTATTAGATGGCGCAGTGGTGGTTCTTTGTGATAAACAACTGATGACCTTTCGGTTACTTTACAATAGGCTTAAGAACTAACTTTTGAATTTTTCGGAGTGGATAGTTACTCCTACTTTTGCTTTATATTCCATTCAATAAAACAATGCAATTATAATGCTTACTGGAAGACAATATGTTATGAATATTATCTATATTTTTTAATTATTTAAGAAAAAAGAATGTTGTTATTAAAAACTCGTAATAATTCAAAATGTCCCCTTTTCCTAATAGGCTTGGGTTGAATTTCGCGCAAAGCTACACGAGGGCTATCTGCGCTAGCCGTCCCTAATTTAGCAGTGATAGACTAGCGAGAAGACAGCTAGTCAACACCACCTTCCGCCAACTTTTGAGCTACTCTTTTACCAACGAACAGTGGGATTGACCGTCACATTATAACGCCTCAACAGGTGAAAGACAAGTATGTTCGGTGACGAGGATTCAATCTCCCGAACCTCAGATTACGACTCGAGCGCCCTATCCACCAAGCCACTATAAGGAACTGCAAGTGTGTTATTATTCTTTTATATAACGTGAACATTCAAATCTATTTTAGTTAAAATGTTCTTTGTTAACCAGATTAAAACAAGTAATTTGGTCGAAACCTTACCATTTTTCCTCCTAGACTTCTCACAGCTCTAATTAAACATTTCTAGATCTTACTCAGAGCAAAGAAAGACCCTATTGTACGTGTGTGAACTACAAACCTCAAGCAAAAATCGTATTTTGATTTTTTGTTAAAATGAAATAAAATATTTAAATTAGATATCTTGGATATTTCAAAAGCATTTTTATTGGTTCAACTAAAATAATCAATAAAGGTTCAAACCAGTGATTGAGAGTTAAACATTTTTAACTGCTGAAGATAAGGGAAATGAACCATGGAAAGCCAATTTCCAACCTAAAGAGACGAAAAAAAATATACACTGCTGGTCTGGCCTCTATACTTCCAAATCGATCACGCCAACTAGCCACCATTAAGTTGAAACTTTGGCGGTGTCGTGTATGACTGCTGGTACAACCAGCGGCTCCGAATGGAAGCCAATTTTCCCTTACCCACACGAACATAAATGCCTCATTATCATTTGGATGTGATGCCAACGGAAATGTAAACCATACAAGTTATGTATAACGTTGAAGAAACAACGATTAGAATGTCAGAAGCTGAGGATATGCAAAACAGTGAACATTGATGCAGGTAGCTATTTGCGAAAAACGTACCTTTTCTTGGAAAAACTGTCAAAGAACGTCATGCGAAGGAACGCCTTCTCGACTGTTAGTCGATTACAGAACAATTGAAAGCAAAATAATGACGTTAAAGATCATCAAAAATTACACCTTTTGCTCAGCAACACCAGTGTTTTCTTGAATCAATATACTCATATTCTTATATTGAAAACATTTCATAAGCTCCAAACTGCTGCTAACACATCTAGTATTACGAACCTGTAATGAATAGTTACACTCGCCAAGTCATTCCTATGTTCGTAGAGCTTTCAGGTGTTATTGTTCGTTTTCGTTTATTTTGCGAGAAATTGTTTTTCCGAACCATATTATACGTTTTATGTTTCTAAGCATTACTTTAAATCTAGATTTTTGTCAATGATTTATCGGGTAGGTTTTGAAAAAAAGGAAATCGTTGTATGGATTCAAATTATTTCACGATAGAAAACTTGGAACTTATTTCATGATCAAACGCCTACCGAAGAGTGCTTTCAAATAATAAAAGAAGGAAAATAACAAATTAATGATCGATTGGAGTGTTTTTATGATAATGTATTATTATTTAACTTTTTGTTCACTTATGGAACCATGGATTACTTTTTCTCGTAGAATGGTGATCATTGAATTTTTAGAACAATTACTTCTGGTTATATGTTTCAAGAACTCTTCTTTAAGTTTTTTGAAGTTGATGCATTTTGACTATACGATGAAATTCAATATGTATGCGTAAATAATTTTTTGCATTACATTATAAAATCGGTTTTAAAAACTCGGCAAAATTTACTTGAGAAACTTTTCAACTAGCTTTAAACTTGTTTAAGATACAGAATAAATGCTGCATTGTTTGATAATATTAAAATATAAAACTGTCGTCTCTGATTTTAAAGTGAGAGACTACATCTAGTTAACATCACCTATTGGGCTACTCTTTACCAATGAATAGTGGGATTGACCGTCAATTATAACGCCCCAGCGGCCGAAAGAATGAGCATGTTCGACGAGGGATTTAGAACTTCCAACCGTATACTGCCTTGATCACCAACCCAGCTAGGGCCGAAATCCCTCTACAATCAAAAGTTTTATATATGTGAAGATTTGAAATTAAAATTCATTGTTTTTAAAGCGATGTTTAATGTTTATTATTAAGCCCAAAGCTACACAAAGGGCTATATGTGGTCTGCCGAATTAACCTTTTGTCATTGTGTAACACAATTAAAGTCGGTTATATCTATTTCAGTTCCGTTATTCTAGCTATATGTGATCCTCTCATACTCTTATGTACTAGATAATAACTACATACTCATCTTTTATAATCCGATTCAAGTCGCCTTACCTGTACAGATATATTAAAGTATGATCATACAGACATTGTTGTTGTTCAATCTTTAATTTTGTCGAACAGCCATATGGTCTACTTACAGAAGTAAAATAGGTAACTTATATATTTTATTTTCATTACACAAGTCAGACTCGTTATATGCAAACCCTTGGAACTCGTGGATCTGTATTTAATATATTCTGGAATGGTTTTTGACATGGAATTCGGAAAGCTATAGCAATTGAAAATGTTTAGTAATCATCGGTTTAAAAACGCTCTCCAGAGGCACAGCGGTATGTCTGCGCTAGAAACCGGGTTTCGATACCCGTGGTATTGTAGAGAATACAAATTGTTTGAGGATATCATATATAGTTATCATAAGGATTGAAATAGAGACTATGTTTCAGGCTATATTTCGATCATCGTCGAAATATTGGAAATAATCCTCACTATTATTGTTCAGACGTGACGGCATAGATACTCGAGCTTCTTTGTAATGTTTATAAATTATCTTTTAAACTTCATATATGAAGAAGGAGCACGTCTGTTTGTTTGTTTTAAATTTCGCGCAAAGCTACACGAGGGCTATCCGCGCTAGCCGTCACTAATTTAGCAGTGTAAGACTAGAGGGAAGGCAGCTAATCATCACCACTCACCGCCAACTCTTGAGCTACTCTCTTACCAACGAATTGTGGGATTGACCGTCACATTATAACGCCCCCACGGATGAAAGGGCGAGTATGTTTGGTGGGACGGGGATTCGAACCCGCGACCCTCAGATTGCGAGTCGAGCACCATAACCACCTGGTCATGCCGGGCCCAGGAGGACGTCAAGTAGGATAATGAAATAAAGATATTATTGAAAAATATTACTGTTACAGAAACTGGTGATGTTTCTAAACAGTTTTAAAACCTTAAAGCATAGTTTTGTATATTAATCGTACTATAAAACTTTTTCTATCTGTGTATGCCTGTTTGTCTGTCCGTAAGGAAATGTTCCTAAGTTCCAGACCTCTGATCGCCATAAAATTTCCAGGGGTCCTTAGGTCTGACCCAGAGCGATTCAGATATCTCCTTACATTTCTCATGTTATAATTTTTTACGAGTTTGATAGTAATTTCAGTTTTTTCCCTTGCTACTGCCGACGAATTATACACACGAACACCATCCCACCATCCCCGCGAGATAAATCCGAAATAAATACCACACCTGGTCTAGGTACTTCCGCTATTATTAAAAAACTATTATATTGTGAAAAAATATAGCCAAAAAAGAGCTCATTCCATTAATACATTCAAGCGACAATGAGAATGAGAATGAGCTAATGGAAGCCTTGATTCGTTGTGCAATGTATTGTTGAAATATGTTTTGTTGTGGAAAGTGTCTTTCATTAAGAAATATATGTTATAACAAATGATACAATTTTGCCGCTTTAAAACGGTCTTCCACGGTGAAAATATCGTGTACTTAAGCACTAAAACTATTGTCCAAAGAACTGAAAATACATTAATTTTCGAAAACTAAAGAAAAACAACATGATATTTTTTTGTATATGTTTTCAAGTGGTTTTTAGGATCCAGATACTAAACCACTTCGAAACCCACAACGCTTACTATTGCCATAATTAAAATGTGTTGCACTTAAATTTTATGATACATTTTTTTCGCCTTTTTTAAGAACTATGGTACATAAAAAGATTAAAGAAATTTGGGCACAATGCATCAAAACACAATGATAAAATAGAAGGTCCCATGAAGCAAAGGGATCAAATAACGTGTTTCAAGAAATATTCGAGAAGTAACCATAAGATAAACTATGACATGCAAAGGTTTTATCTTGTGTTAAGCACACCGTGATAGTTGAAATTAGATGGAAGAAACTGCAAAGAAGAGTGCTTATTGAAAGACAGACGTGTAACAGTTTCACATTCAAGTGCAAATAGAGCATCTTTGTGCCGAAAAGTTTGGTTATAAACTAATCATGTACATATGGAACTTTTAAGTCATAATTTTAACACAAAAAGTTCCTAAAATATCGTATTTACTGTTCAAAGCTTGCATTCTTTTATGAAAAATGCTTCAGTTTTATCATGTTAGCACAGCTATAAAGAGATAAAATCCGCTTCATGTACTATTACAACTCGCCTAAATTAAAAACAAAAAACTTTTCATCGTTAAGTGGAAATAAATATTTTAGAATATTTTATTAGCTCGAGCTTAAAATGTGCATGGTTTGTTCTAAACCTCAACTCTGCATTAATATTGAACAACAATTACTATTGAACGAAGGTACAATGGAATTGTTACCTTGATTAACCACTTACATCTAAGAATTTGACATTTAAATAGAAACAAATACATCTGTAGTGAATTACAACTGCTGTGATATTAGTTTGTAACATGTTACATATCGAAAACCCATTCATTATTGCTTTTATAGAATTATAGTACCTTCCTAGTTAGATGGTCTATAGTCTTTGATATATAGGCAAAAGTTGGGTCTAAAAAATAGATGTGGAGCCCAATCTATCATTCGATTTACAACTTATCATATAGAATTACCGTCCGAGTAAAAACATTTTAAAACACCATACATAAAAGTTGGGTCTAGTCTATTTGAAGATACAGTAGTATATTTGTTTATACAACTTATATTTGTAAAATAAATTGCACCGTTTGATTTTCCATTGACAAATTCTAGATGTTTAGTCTACAATTTTAATATTTGAAACTTGGATAAAAGTAATAAGCTTGGTCATTTTTGAGCATAATCTGTCCATGTTCCAGAAAGCCAATGTAACTTACTTAATACTATCAAAGCATTTTATGTTTCAGAAAGTAGACTGCTAAAAGTCAGATAAAACTATAAATCCGCGAAGAGAAACAAAATCAGTTATTGATCTGGAAATACTTAATTGAAAACTCATATAAAACTATACTAAAACCTGAGAAGTATAAAGAGAAATTATAAAATTTATATAATTGCACAAATTAATCTTCTATAAACCTACTTCTTTAATCGATATATTTCAAATTATCAAATTGTTTAATTTGCCAATCTTAAAACTGTTTGTCCAGACGTATTACAAATTTCCTGAAAATGTGGCAAATATTGTACATTTTACAAATAAGCCTTCATTTTATTCGTTTATTTTTATCAAAACTTACCCCCTGTACTATTCTTACTGATCTAGTTCTGAAGAATGAAGCAAAAGACTGAAAATATGAAATGCCTAAAAAACTGTAAATACCCTATGACATTCAACTGAATAACAAAATGTAGATACCTTGTGACACTCAACAGACTAACAGCATGTAGGTACCCTGTGACACTCAACTGACTACAAAAAGGTAGATACCCTGTGACACTCAACAGATTAACAGCATGTAGGTACCCTATGACACTCAACTGACTAACAAAATGTAGATACCCTGTGACACTCAACAGACTAACAGCATGTAGGTACCCTGTGACACTCGACTGACTAACAAAATGGACATACCCTGTGACACTCAACTGACTACAAAAATGTAAATACCCTGTTATTAAAATCCTTCTGATAGAAGATGTTCAACGTTTATTTTCAACAAAATAAATTCAATCCTCGTATATGATGCAAAGATTAGTCTGTTTAGTGTTTAATATCAATTTTTTGTAGCGAAGGTATATTTAAGTAAATTTATTAGAAAAAATAGAATAAACATATAAAAAAATCTACTAAAGACGCTGTGGATTAGGTAGAAGCTAGATATAAAACCATAAAAACATACACGGTTTTGAGGGGGAAATATGGATGAATAAATAGCTTAAGCAGCAATCAGAAACACAAGTAGAGCTCAGCTTAGATGTATTGGTGATTATTTAGTGGTGGAGGTCTCGTAATGACAACTAAGAGTTATTTCATAGCTCAGCAAATACGCAGATAAAACTCCAACTTTAATGTCATACTATCCTGAATAATTTTAGATTTGTGTAGAAAAGGAGAAAGCCAAATCTAGGTGATATATATAATAATTTATTGGTATATACAGAGAGATTATGTCGGATATTTCAGAAGACATTGTGTAGCGAATTCAAGATGATTTTAGTCAAATAATAAAATATTGTAGAAACGAAATCTGAGAGAATAAATAAGACCCTCGCTTCTGTACTTTTCTTCTTGGCAGTTGAAGTGCCCTATACTTGATCCGATAACGCTTAACCGTGCTAAACGACATTTCAACACCAGTGCCCTGATTTAAGAACTGAATCTTGTCGCGCAGTCTAACACCCTACAGGCCTGCTGTTTTATCGATCTTCAAGTAATTCAAACTCTTTCACCCTGTATAAAGCTGAAGTTGCTGAACAAACCCTTAAGGCCAGGACAGAAAGATTTATTTAAAAACCCAAGTGTAAAACGGTAAAAGGCAGACGTCCTTTCATTCTGGTTCTTCTTGTTTGTATGGATTCTTGCTAGCAGCTTGTTCACTTTCACACATTATCTCAGTGAATAACAAAGATGAAGACAGGGATAAATAATTGTTTGATTCTGAGAGTTTTCATCTGAAGCAACACCATTCATTTCTATGTATAATCACTTATTCTGGAACTGTATTGAAGGTTTTAGTGGCAACTTAATTTTTTCATTCAAGTGTAGTTATTTCTTACTTTTTCATTTAGTATTGTATTCTTGAACAACAGTATTTATCTATTCAATTTATATATTAGTTTGTTTGTATTCTAAATGACCGGATATTACTACAACTACAGAAAATAGAGAGATGATCTTTTTAAAAGGATCTTTGTTCTGAATATTGTTACGTCACAAAAAGACAGGAAGTCCACTCGATATGGCAGGATGTCAATTTTTTTTCTTTCGGATATTTACTTAGGAAAAGAATCGAACTGCCAGTATCTTCTTTCTAAAAAAAAGAACTGACTTCAGCAATTAAAACATGGAAAGTTGGTGGTAGGTAAATATACTAAGATAACGAAGTCATTTGATACTTATTAAAAAAAGACGCGCAACGTAAAATAAAAACAAACAAACTCAATAACTGTATTCTTACGGGATAGTTATGTACGTGCATTAAACCTGAAATCCAGATAATCATTAAGCATAATAAGCGATAGTTCCATTCCACGCTCCTCGTTTTTATAAATAACTAACCCGTTACATGTGAATGTTTCGAAACATATGATATTTAAAAAGCTCTACTTACTAAGACTGTGTTAAGTTTCATATTTTTTTCCCAAACAGATCTTTCTAGATTATTTTTTCCGGAAGTCATTAAAATATACTTCTTATACATTATACTTCTTAAAAATGAAACTTTGTCAGACTTAGTACTTCATTAAAGTAACTCCCCACGAGTTATTGAAAACAGTTCGAAAACTAAGCTAAACTTTGGGAGAATATCTATTATTTATGTTTTAGACGGAAAAATAAATTTTAAGGTGTAATAATTTTCCAATTTCTTGTCAGTTTCTAATAGAGGCAAACGTGATAAACCTCCATTTACAAAAGTTAATGAACTAATTTTTTTTACTAATAATCCCTTACATTATATACTGTAAGTGTTAAGTATATAAAGAAACCATAACTTTGTTCAATAAGAGGTATATGTGTTTCCGAGTCCCCAGTGGCACAGCGGTATGTCTGCGGACTTACAACGCTAGAAACCGGGTTTCGATACCCGTGGTGGGCAGAGCACAGATAGCCCATTGTGTAGCTTTGTGCTTAATTTCAAACAAACAAATGTGTTTCCGACCAATAGAATTTGACTCTGTTACATAATGATATTTCAATTATTTTAATAATAACGAATATTCTTTATTAATACGGTTTAGCATTATATACTGTAAGTGCTAAGTATATAAAGAAACTATAACTTAGTTCAATAAGAAGTATATGTGTTTCGGAACAATAGAATTTGACTCTGTTACATAATGATATTTCAATTATTTTAATAATAAGGAATATTCTTTATTAATACGGTTTAGCATATAGATATGAAACTATTTTTTGTTACCTAAGGCTTAAACTAAATCCAAAAGTCTACGTGAACTTTTTTATTAACGTGTATCTTATTTAAAACAAAAAAGAAATGTATATGAAGCGGAAGTTCTGAGTACTAGTAGGCTTAAAAAAAACTTAACATTAGTTGGCAGTTTTACACGTCATTTCTTTTCACTTCAATCATCTATTAGAAAATCTGACACGTGGTAGTTGTTGTTCAAACTTGGTTATTATTTACGCCTCTGGCCACTTAGATACTAAACGAGAAAAATGCAGACTTGTTATATCTTTTATGTTTTTGTTGTCGTTTTTTTTAACTACACTACACTACACTTGGACTTCTAATACTGTCTTTCAAGGATTTGTTATAAAAAATATATTCGGTATATCGCGTTAGTGAAACAAGGAATATGATATAAACGTATCGTCGTTCTTTCTGTTTTCAGAACTGTATAGCAAGGAGTAAAAAAAACAACAACAACAAGAAGATAAGCACACTGTGTTCACTTGTTATTTCAAAGTAGTAATAAGCTCGCTGGTCAAACAAAGATTTCAAAAACAAACTTTTTTAAACCCCCGACCTTGAAGCTCCTTTCGTTCTAGTCATTCCAACGAATCTCTAGCCCCCCCCTCAAAATAATTATACGTAACTAGATCATTATAGCATTACAGTTTTTAATCGCATGTAGCTACTAGTTACTAAATGCTCACGATGAAATGATATTGCAAAAATATATGTATTAAGAAGGATAACTGACCTCGTACATGCTAGCACTTTCCCATAGTAGTTGTTATTAATTAAGGTGTTATGTTCCGTATTAACGGTTATTGAGTGGATGATCTTCGTAAGCACCAAATTAGCTATAAAATGTCAATGCTTTAATGTCAAAACAACCAAACAAAATCAATACGCCTGTGTGCTTACACACATATATAGTCAGGCTACTTGATGTGTATATTTGCTTACACTTTAACTCTGCTTAATGAGCTGTTCTATTACCAACCAAATTTCGACTCTTCTAATACAACTAAACTAAGATCCCCAAATGACTGAAGTGATACAAAAGTAATTGTCTTGTTAAAAGCTATTGGATATTGTTTGACAACAAAGTAATTTTGCAATTTCTGTTTCGAAAACTGTTCAAATATTAGCATCGCAATCACATGGAAAGATTACTTTTTACAGTTTGATGAAGCTGTGATCAGCAAAAAATTACTTAAAAGTTGGATGGAAAATTCGGGAAAAACTTTTTATTGATAATATCTCTAAGAAAATAGAAATTAATTTGACAACATTTGTAAGTTTCTTGTATTAAAATGCAAAACACGAATAATATTCGAAAAATAAGATCATTTTAAAAAAATACCTATAACCAACTGAAAACATCCACATTTGGTTGAACAACGGCTCAACAAGTGCATAACAAACACGTTAAAGCAATGTTTTCCAAACTGAGTGGCGCGCCCCCTGATGGCGCGGCCTTTTAACGGGAGAGCCAGAAAACATTGACGGAAGAAACAGAAGAGTTGGAGACGACGACAATCTAACAAAACTATCACTTTGCTCTCCAAGTCTTTTTTTTTTTTTGCTCTCGCATTTACTCCCTCTTTACACATATTTTTGTATTTAAAGAAATATAAAAAACAGGTAAAGAAGTTGCTGATTTTGCTGTTATCACTTGCGAAAGTTATTTTAATGTGAAGAGGAGGCGCAACGGAAACTTTGCTGAGTTAAGGGTCGCCGCTATTTAAATTTTGGATAACTGCGTTAAATATCTTGCTAGAGTATTTGTTTATTTTATAGAAGAATATTAAGAATAATACACCAAACTTAAAACTGAAACTACAAAAAAAGCAATAACGAATAGCTTGATATCAAATAAGATACACCACGAGCCCAGATTCAAAAGAAATAGAATATTAACACGAAAAATCAAAATTATTATAACTAAAATTTTATAACATTAACATGTTAATATGGTGAAAGATAAGGCAAATATCAAAAAAATAAATACGTGGTCAAAGTAAAAAACAATCGGAAACGAGAACACAGAGTTAGTTGTTAGTAAAGGTGAATAAAAACGATAAGAAAAGATAAAGCATAATGAAGCATTCAGAAAAAAAACACATAGAAAATTCTTGATAACATATGTTATTTTTTCAAGATTTTGTGTTTTCATAATGCAAAATTGGAATATTCGAAAGGCGTTGGATTATTACCTTTCTTTATTATCAAAGTATACTTTGTGGACATTTTCTTGCGTAAAATATTCCTTGATAATACATTATATGATTCAACTGACTTCCGCTGTTCCAAGACATACAAGATTATTCCAATAATCTCCTCGTAGGGGGCGCTGGTTGTCCCTGGTAAAGCTCTGGATCTCAGAGCTGGTGAAACGAGTTCGAATCCGTTCAATACCTCAAAATATGCCTTGTACTTTAAGGTGTGAGTACATTATAAGAGTGAAAGTGAATTCTTAGTGTGGATGGTGTGTGGTACAGCACTGCTTATAGCCTGTCTTCCCTCTGCTCAATTAGGGAAGACAGGTAGATAGCCTTATTGGCTTTGCCATAAATACAAAAATATAAGTATAAAATACTAGTAAGCCAATAAATACATGAACATCTCCCTGGTTATGATCTATCTTCTGCTGTAGTCTGGTCGAGAGCAATGGAAACAGAAGAGATATTTTGAGCAATTCTTCTAACTGAACAAATGTTGCATTTCAAAATTCTGTAGTTCAAAAAAAAAAAAAAAACAGAGAGGTCGTCGATTTTACCCAAATAAGAGTGTTTTCGCTGGACAAAGCCTAAGTTAAAGGTTACATTAAACGTTTTTAAATACATAATTTGATAACCAAAATGCTTTCGGAAGGTAGACCTTCTTTCTTTCGGAGTGAAATTGTAATGTGTAAGAAGTGTAAAGTGTGAAAATTAGTGGTTTCCGTGACTCCATATCTGTCCGTATTATATCATCATGACAACGTTGAAATGTTTAGATTTGCTTTCATCGGGAATGTTGCAGGTGTGACTAATTTCGGGTGTATTAAAAGACAGGAGTGGGTCGGAAAAGGTGTTATAAAAGTGTGAGAAATTAGTAGAGTGAGTTAAAGAAAGATTCAAAAAAGAAAACTGTATAAGTAATATAAAAATTAAAATGGACTACAAATAGCGTAAGATAAAAAAGGGTATATGAATAAAGACTGTACAAAAACATTGCCAATTAAGAAGAAAAAAATAATAATGATTATAATAATGAAAAATATGTAGACGATTATTTAAAATAATAACGTAAGTATTAAAAACTAATATGAGATAAAACTCAAACACAGATGTGATGTGAAAATAGGCATAGAGAGTGAAAACAAGACAATATAGCATTTATCTGACAGAGAACTGAGTAAAAATCGAAGGTTACTATTTATAGAATGAAGATTAGCCAAAAGAGAGCAACAGCATTCAAAGTGGCGGTCCATTACGCTTCTTTTAATTCGCAGAAATCAAAAGCGTTCAAAGTGGCAGTCCATTATACGTAATAGAACTGTATAGTTTATAGAATAGTCATACAGGTTGATATAATTGGCAACAGAAATGGGTTTTTTGCTGTTAATAGGAGATTCGTGGTTGTTATCATGCTCTTTTAAAACTGTTTGATTCTGCCGAACATGCTGTTGATTACATACTTGCTATGCTGTATTGAGATAAATAATGATACAACGTAATCCCTTTGATTATTTTACAGTAGTTTTGATTGCGCTTATTGGTAGCTTTTACGAACTTGGAGAGTAATTAATTTTACAGGCTGTAGTATGAACTAGGATATCTTTATGTTTGTCCTTCTTGAAGAACCTTAAATAATTCGGTAAAAAATTGTTGTGAAAGATGGCTGAGATGAATTAAATGAGTTTATTTAGAATACGAATATATATGCTTGAGGTTAAAGCAATAAGCGACAACCAAAAAATTATGTTTCATTTTTTAACATTGGAGCGCTTAAAAGCTGTTTTCTGTTAAGTGGTATTAGCTTTTTAAACTTGTCTATCAATGTGAGTCTTTATAACCAATTTTTATGGTGGTTTGTTTTAGAAATGTTTTGAAGTAATTCAAAACTGGCTGTCCAATTTAATAAATAACATCATTTGAGTAGCTTTATTTAATAGGTTTTTCTGTAAGAGCTGACCTTTCATTATTTAATAGTTTTTTTCTATAAGAGCTGACCTTTCAATGTCACCCAAACAGGTGTTAACCAAATTAGTAGTCATCTTAACGCCCACGACAATACAACATTAGTCTGACTGTGATGCTCATTCTTAAATTAAACGTTATTTAAGGATAAAACAAAACTAATTGGAAGAAAACATTTTGAGCTTCGCGTGTACTAAACAATTTCAGAGCAGCTTTCAACAGTTCTAGCCTTTCATCATGCAGAGTGTTAGTGAATAAGGGAGAATCGTTTATGATATCACACAAAAGCCTATTGGGAGGTAGAGTTTCGTTGTCATTGATTTCTTGAACGATATTAATAAAATGTGTCCTGTCTTTAATGCAAGAAGAAAGAAAGATTGATTATGATTTGAAGTAATTTAACACTCAGTGACTAGAACGGTGTATTCGCTAGTGTTATCAACAGGTGTATTAGATTGAGACTTAAAATCAAAGGAATCATTTCCAGCAATCGGGTAGTTACGTGATTTTATAAGCTTGTTTGTAATGTTCTTTATCAGAAGAGAGTGATGTAATAAGTAAATGTAGGGTTTTTGCTTTTATGGTCACATTTTTATTAAAACAATGAGTAAAATCATTAAAAAAAACAGTCTATTTGCCGATCATAGCGTTTGATTTTGTGGCGTTTTTATGAAAAGAATTCTTGTTCCTATGTTGTTTTTTTATTTCCCTGAAGCAGGTGGCTTCAAATATCTGTTTAAATTTAATGATTTCTTGCTGTTCTTCAAGAGAGGAGTTCCAGAGATAAGTGCAGTTGGAAGCTTCCTGATCTAGGTCATTTGCAGTATTTTGGCAGAAATTCTTAGTAATTTGCATTAATTCTAAAGAGCTACTTTTGGGAGTCTAGTTTTACTTGTTACAGAGCCTATTGTTATGGTCTCCTGTTGTGATTGATGGTTCGAGGCTGAGAGATGGTATCTGGAGAGTGTATCACATTTTATTTTGTAAGTTTCTAAAAAAATGTTTCTCTTAGAATAATGAAACTCGCATTATAGTGCAGTTTGAGCTCTGTCAGGAAAAGAAGTAAGCACTTCAATTGAGGATTCAGATGAAGAAAAAGAGATTTGAAGATAGGGTTGATTTAATATGGTGCCTCTGCTCAGAAACATCAACGGTTATGGACTAACATGACGTTTAGTTCGGATATCACTCAGAAAGTTGGTATTAGTAAAAGACGAATTATTGGAGGTGCAATTAACTGAGAAAGGTTATTGTTTAGAGGTCAAAGTGGGAGTAACATGTTTCTTTGGGGGTTCTAAAATAAGGGAAGTAGATATTTAAAAAAGTTACAAAGTGAAAAGAGGTGAAATTGAAATCATTAGAATGAGAAAAACTGGTAGGTGTTTGGCTGGATTTTGTTGGAAAGTACGAATTAAGGCTCCAAGGAAAATCAGGCGAAATGGTTTGGACAATGTAGAGTTAGGAGATACAAACAAGTATGGAGCTTTTTTGTCACTACACAAAATATTTTTCTATATTATAGAAATATAATAACTCTCCCTTCTTATATTAAAAAGACGACACATTTTATTAATATAACTGATGAAATCAATGACAACAGACCACAACCTCCCAATATCTTTTTCTGTCTTTTCCTCCATAAAATTAATATTCCACAAGATGAAACTCTGAAATCTTCTCCAAATCTATAAATTATATTTAAATCTTAAAAGGTGTTTTGTCTAGACAGTCTCGTTTTATCCTTAAATAACCTTGAATGTAACAACGAATATGACGTTCACATTAACGTCTTTATGGGAGGTGTTTAAGGCCAGTTATTACAGAAAAGAACAGTAAAACCTCACACTTGGAAACTTTACGTCGATGGTATTTTATGCTGAATCACTTCGAAACGTTTTTTTTATGCCGACTCCTTCCACAAAACTCAAGTATACAGCGTAAAAGTATAACCACCAGCATGGTGAACAAACTCAAACGACTCTTAGGGAGCGTTTCAACAATAATAAATCTTCTATCAGAACCAAAAAAGAAAAATAACCTTTCATGTTGCCCGACATTTCAACAAGCCTAGCCATTCTATCAATGACATAGTTGTCTTACGTATCGAAAACTAAAGCAGGAAGAGAATCAAAATGAGCGTGTTGGATTGCGTCTTTGAGTACTGTTACCCATGATATCAGAATCAGTGATATTCAACCTTCAATCAGTTCTCTCTGTCAGATTAATTTTTTTTTCTCACTTGTTTTTCTTATTTACATAGGGGAGTTGTATATTTTTATTTTGTTTTTAATTTGCTTGGTTACAATTCCCAGCTTACATTATTATTACATTTTTAATTAATTTTCTGTTATATGTTATTAGTATTTTATTGTTAATTTTTCATACATATTTTCATTATAATTAACAACTTTTTTCCGATTCTTTATTGATATACTATTTTTTTTTAGTCTTGTGCTTCATTTAGACAGTTTTAGTTTCCATTTCACTTTTGGGCTTTTTTCAACAATTGCCCAATTTCTCTTCTCTCACCCCTCCTGACTAACTGGTATATTTCTCACAATATCTTTTAACACTATATTCCTGCAACATAACCAGTAAAAAAAAACAAACTGAAGTTTCCAATTGGCATGATGATCTGTTATTGATACTCAAGATATCACTCATATATATGTACATTTAAAAATATTTTTGACTTTACTTATGAAATGTTTACCGTAACAAACTGATGCTAAACCAGCAAATTTTGTTCAAAGTAACATATGAAAACCTATTTAAAGCTTCAGTACTGTAATTAGATATTTACTCAATTTTTGTATATTTAAGAAAATTATATTTAATGTGGCTATTATAACGATTTCAATCAGTTAGGCATAATGTTACTATTAGTTGAGAACATTTTTACTTGAAATATTTGAGTCTACCTATAAATTCGAACTACTGCAAATGAATTTAATATATTCATAGCTGTATAGGTATAAATATTAGAAGAAAATATTCTGTACAGTTATTATTATAAATATTATTATCCCCAACAAAACCGGATTACAGATGGAAAACAAAAACATCATGGAAAGCACGTGTTAATGGGAAAAAATAAATTTCATCAAATTATGAAAAACGAAGCTGAAGAATATGCTAAAAGGGAACATTTGGTTGGTCGAAAACTGATGTATTTGCTTCCAAATAAAGAGTTGAGTTTAGTATCTGAATTTCATATCTGTAGCACATGATAATTGCACATATTATAAATAATTATTTTACAAATTTGTCTTCAGCTTAATTCGTATAATAACTTTGTTTTCTTTTATATTCTTTAAGTACACAATAGAATCAGAAATACAAGTGTTTTAATATTTCATTATTTATCTCAAACTTAGAACAGGTAAATTCGGAAAGTTTAAGCCTTTTGTCATGGTGGTACAGAATTTTATACTCGAATGTGGTTAATATAACATTTTTTTGTGTGTAAACAACAAGTCACTATAGTGTGTTCCATATGCCCTCGCAGTGAAAGAGTTGGAATCTGTTTTTGTATGATATTTCAAACTTTTGTATTTTCAATCATGTTTTCACAGTGGGTTCAATTCGTTCGTATAAAACTGTTTTTGTATGAGATTTCAAGTTTTCGTATTTTCAATTCGTGGATTCAATTCGTTCGCATAAAACTGTTTTTGCGTTTTATTCTATAACCTCCTAATCCAGAAATTAGTTTTTATGAATTTATACGTCCCCAGCTTATTCCTTCTTAATGTTTTGTAAATTTATTCCCTCTGTATTAATAACCGTTTAATTAGAATTCAGAACGTATATGTTGAAAACGATTCACTTTTAATTTTATTATTCACCAGCTGTATTCTGAATTTCTTATATGCTTTCAAAACAGTTTTTCCTAACGATGTAGACTTACAAATGCCTTTTATTTCTTGAACTTCTAGGCTTTCCATTTCTTTTTTTCCCCATATTTATATAAAAATTAATGATATTTCTTCTGTTTTTTATACTTTCCACTGATCTCTTATCAATTTCTATAAACTATTTTTTGTTCATTCTGATTTGTATACGTTTTCAGGTGGATCCTGGTGGATTGTATATCGTTGCAACTTGCCCCCTCTGATATTTGTGACCTTTCAATGGATAAAATTAGTTGCTAGAAACACTGGAGTATGTGTTTTATACTTAAAGTAAAACCTCTTGAAATATAAACTCAGTAAAGTAAAACAAAACAAAAATATGGTTTTTCTTCTGAATCGTTTATTTCGTTATTCGTAATGTTTAGTTTCGAACGATTTAAAAAAGTTTAATTAATTCCGTTTAACCAGTGTCTAAAGTAAAAGGAATGATTTTGATATTTATGTGAACGTTATCACTTCAATCAGTACTTGGTTCAACAAATGAAACTATACGCAATCTATGCTGCGTCCACAGTATGGATCGAACGCCGGACTTTAGCGTTAGAAGCCCCCAAACTTACCTCTGAGCCAGTGAGAGACCTTGAATTGTTTACAAGAACTTGAAAATCATGATTAAGACCGGCGAGTATTAACCACATTTTCGACTGGTTATTCTAAGCAATTTAGTTGATACTATATATTTAATGTAGAGTAATTTTAGCTTCAACGTTTTTGAGTAAATTAATGTTTTATAAACGCTTTTAGAACTGTCACATTCCATAAATCAGCGTAGAAAATAAAAATAAATGAAAAATGGTTGTGATGAAAACACTAGAATGTAAGGATCATAGGATGCAGGTTTTTTTTACTACTATAAAAACCCGTCATTGCATACCATTTCATGCACGTCATTTTTCATTTTGTAGATGCACAAAGTAATAACTTTACATTAGTGCTTGATGCACTTATTCAGGCCTAGATTGAGGCTTTTACATTGGAAAGTTCTTATAACTTGTGTCCTAAAGCTGTTTTAAACGGTAAATTTATCATGATGATAATTGTATAAACTGTAACACTACTGGATAGACTCTCAAACGAAACTTAGTAAATGACTTGGGCCTAAAATTATATATCTTGATAAATACTACCACCAATATATTTTATTTTAAGTAAACTTAATTTTAATCGAAATATTTGCCGGACTTATTTTTAGAAGTTTTCATAATGGAAACATGTTTGTATGTATAGTATCAAAAGCTTTAGATGTTGGTTCGCTCTCATGATGTTCATGCGAAGTACATGTATTCGTATTAGTCTATCTCTCGATTTTCCACACAACCCCGGGCTAACTTAGATTTGAATAATGCAACAATCACGTGGTATGAATATAATTTGAACAAGGTTTTACAATTTGTATAGTAATTCAATATGGGAAGTGTTTCTGTTTTGTTTGCAGTTACGCACAAATGGCCTATCTGTGCTGTACCCACTACGGGTATCTAAACCCAGTATTTAGCGCTATAGGCCATAGGAGTTACCGCTGAGCTACTGGGGGATTGGTAAGTGAGTAATATATATTGTTTAGACATTTGTAGTACAATTCCTACTTCAACATTTACTCAATAACCATCGTTCAAGACCGTGGAAGTACCCAATACATCTATAAACTGAAGTCAGTCGCGCATAAAATCCAATGTTTGATTAGTTGACTGTGGTGTTCTCTAGTTAGATTGATTTCTGCAAAGTGTATTAGGTAGTTCCGCTTTATAACGACAATATCTGTAGGAAAAAATGACGAAGTAATACTGAATTTAATTAAACTGGCTGAGTTTTAAGCTAAGAAATAAAGATACTGGACATTATGTTGTGTAATCAAAGAAAGAACTATCTTTATTAGGTCAAAGACACAAAACGCTGTTGCATACTTGCATTGAACACTAGACAGTCACCTTTTACTACGGTCATATAGATTTTCTTATAAAGATGTCATCCTATTAACTAACTTATTTCAGATCCCGTGTAGTAATGTTTCAAACTCTTGTATATTACTTAACAGGAAATGTCGGATTTACCCAAAAAACTGGTGCTCCATGAAACTGGTCATCCTTATTCAACTTGTGGGAGGCCGTAATCTCTGGATATCATATATATCCTTTCACTGAAGGACACTGCTGTCAACTACATTCTTGCACAATGTTCAGCGTTACAGCAATACCTCTGCAGGCGGAACAGTAATTACATTTAAATAACAAAAAAAAATCAACTAGAATAAAATCCACTTAAAGGTTTCCTGAAGCACATGTAATGTGAAACTATATAGAATTATACTAAAAACATTTTGAAATTTTGTATAACAAAATAAGGAAGTTAAAAACGCAAGCCATGCCTGCATATTTTTCTTCCCTTCCTATTTCAGGCTTGTCTTCAAGCTGACAATTAAATTATCTTTAAAAGCAATTGGCTTTACACTCACAACATGGTCAAGAAATGGGTTAACTTTGTTTTGGCCCTGTAAACGTTAAAACACAACATGAACGACATAACCCTTAAACAAAGGATTACAATTCAAAATCAAAAACCCTTTAACAAAGATTTAATACAATAGAAAATGATATAAACTTAATAAAAAGAAAAACATTTTACATTACAGTAATATGTAACACATTAAAACACTTTTAGGTAATTAAATAATACACACACACACACACACATGCAAGCAGAAAAATCTTTTAGCCAATAAATCCAAAATATAAAAATAAACCCTTTTGCATAGAAAACTCCCATACAAAAATTCTTAAAGAGCGATCACCTATCCTCTTCAAAATAAAACAAAATGAAAAACCTTTAATAACAGCAAAATATTTATGAAAAAAGAAAGGGAACTTATAATAAGGAAAATTTACTAAACTATAGATTCCTTTAGGAAGATTGAATAGACTGCAAAAGCATAAAGCATCAAAGTAACCCCTTTATGCATACATACATACATACACACACAAATAAATCATAGCTGAAATAACCCTTGGACATAAAAAATAATGATAATTCAATAATAAACACAGAAAAAACAGAGGACCAGGATAACTTTGCCTATCCATTGGAAACCAGTGTGGTTGTTTCGCAGCACTGAGATGTATGGGTCGCTAGTTAACTCGTTTCATGACTCGAGTTTTGTATGTTGTAGGTACCTGAGTAGAATAATCTATCTGAGGTGTAGTAACGACAGTGCAGCAAACTTCTTTCTCTCTAGCAACTGGTTTGAAGTTACCACATTCTACTTCGTCACGAAAGAAACTTCATTGGGTAGGGCGAGGATGTTCCTCACATCCAATTGCTACCTCATTGTCTCGCCAGGAAGTTTCTTGGTGAACTCATCCACCAATATAGGCTTTACTATTTACTGAAGCTATCACAGGATAGGCTTTAACGTGCAAATGACACAGATAATCTGCATAAGTGGCCAGACTCTTCGTGGTGATCTGTTTTCAAGCCACTGAGTTCTCCACTGAATTGAATTTTTGGAACAACTTGGCCATGACATTTTCCTAATGTTCTTGGGGTGCCCCATCCAATTTCTTAATTGAATCCAGGGCTGGACTCTCTAAACTTAGGCTCAGGTATTGGACTGTTTGCTCTTGAGTCGAGTTATTCTAAACAATTACCTGTTTGAAATGCTTCAGGAGATAGTCCAGACTTATCTTTTCTGCACCTTTAAACATTAGGGTGAAATCTGCATGGCTTCACTGAAAAGGACCTGTAGTGCTGTTTAAATCCTCTCTCCCTTGTGGGTTCTTGGCTGAGGTGCTGCCAATGTAATGGGTATGGGGCAGTAGACATACTTAGAAATGATTAGTCAGTTCCTGATCCAGGGCAGCAAAATGATAAGTTGCTCTTGGCAGCTCATGCAGAAGCTCTGTACGAGTACAGATTTCCTTGCAATCCATAGTCACTTTGGAAGGATACTTCCAAATTTGTAGAGGCTCACAACAGTGATTCTTTCTTATTGGTGCCCACTATTTCATCTTCCAGATAAACAGCTCTGACTTGCAAATCCATCCCTTTTTAGCTGCTCTTAGGCAGTCCTCACCAGAGCTGGGTTGTATTATTCTCGCTGATGACCGGTTGGGAGTCCTGTTAGAGATCAATTCTTACGGCCACAGACTCACCAGGCACTATTCTATCTTGACGACTTTTAGTCGTTCTTGCTTCCAAGATTGGTTCTCAGGAGCAATGTTCTATCTGTCATTCCAGATACACCAGATATAACCTGATCTTTCTGAGTCTGCAGTTGAAGAAAGGTCTATACCAGAGGCATTTGCAGAATCAGCAAATGTCCAGTTGTCCAGGAGACAACTTCTTTAATGGACACCTCCTTCGTACAATCGTTTCTGTTCAGAAGTAAGCTCTTTCTCTTGGTTATGAATAATTTTACTAACAGAAAAAGGCAATATAATATCCTGTGGTCATTGCACTAAATCGTATCCTTCCAACCTAAACGTATTTCCACAAATAATATTAGGAAGGCCTGTTTTATATTGGAAGGACTGGTAGAATTAATCATGAAGTGATACTGAATTTAACTAAAGAGACTGGACATAACAGTGCGCATACTTACATTAGACTCTTGAATTGGTCAACATGTTTTCTTTCCCTAAGGTGTATTCCCATAAACCAACTCACTTGAAAGTTTCTTATTTAATGGGGAATGTCAGATTTACCCATAATGCCTAATGCTACAGCGTGACTGGTTATTTTTACTTAACTTATGGGAGGCCATAACCTCTAGATATTATCCGTCTTACCAGTAAACTCTGATGTCTACATTCTTGCACAACGTTTAGCTTTACAGCAATACCTGGCATGGGCAGAACACGTATTATCTTCAGAGAAAAACAAAGGGACGTTGGCATATAGTATGAAATTAACTTAATGATTTCTTGAACCACGTGTTATTTAAAAACTGCATAGACTTAGAATAAACCAAAAAAATTTAAAACGTAGACTTTAAAATAGGAAAATAAAAAACACATGGTATGCTTGCATACCACATGAACAGGCTGTCATAAATGAATTTACATAGTTAAAGAACTCAAGAAAGTAGTATGTCCGCGGCAAATGCTGAAGATTCTTTTACACATACTAATGTTATACGATTAATATATTTAGTGTTTTAAAAAGAAATAGGGGAACACCGAAGAAAACCTTTTCATGTAACCTAGCGTCTCAGTTATTATAAGTATTATTTTGCTGTCGATTCAAAGAAAAGAGTTATATAATTATATTACTTAATCATATTATATCAATAACTGTACTTAAAATTGGGGATATTTCTCAGGAGAACAACAATGTATCCGCGAACGTTAAAGACATTTAGCAGCATTAGGGATCCCACTTATTATATTACACTTTATTTTCTTACAATGGAGACCATTTACCGCTAAATAAATTATTTTGTTCCTCAAAAGAAAAGAAAGCTTCCCAAGACAATGTCTATACATACTGGTATAACTAGGTTTTTCTAGAAACAACATTTTCTACAAGAATGTAGACACTTAGATAAACGTAAATATATTAAATATATGTCATTTGTCCACTATATTGGCATATGCAAGGTGATAAAAAAATGTCGCGTCTCACTATGATTTGTTAAAGTCACTCGAATTTCTTTCAGGCAGGATTAGAGTAAATTTATCTATAAGTCCTTGGGAGTAATCAAATACATCAATCGGAAGTGTTTGACCTCTTGAATCCAAAACTGTAATTAAATCTCAAATTGGCCAAGAGATGACGGAGCTATGAGCTAAAAGTTTGTACTTGAAAAACTAAGAGCCATTCTATGAGCCGCGGCTAAAAAAAATACGATCTTATAACCCAAATACTTTTCTGGTTTAAATTTTATCACATCATTTTTTTGTTTATAAAGTCTGAGTCATATCTTATATGTTATTGTATTGAAAACATAAATGTAAATAGACATACTGAAGTATATGTTCAATTCTATAATGTACAAAGTTATTCAAATGTTACGCCCTATACACGAGCACACAGAAAGATAACGAACAGAGCATCGCAAATGTTGCCCATCGACTGTAAAGCTCGGATCTAAGTCTAGATCTGTGCATTACTTCTCTATAAGTTTGTCTGCGGATTTATAACGCTAGAAACCGGGTTTCGATAACCGTGGTGGGTAGAACACAGATAGCCCATTGTGTAGCTTTGTGCTTAATTACAAACAAACTCTATAAGCAATACATAAAACATTTCTGCTGATATAACCCATCATGTTTCAAGTAGTTCCGTTTTGGGCATGAATATTGAATAACCAAGTAAAATATTAGTACTCACAGTTCGTACAAATGAATAAGAAAAATATTAGTATAACTTACTGAACAGCTACAACTTTTCAGTTGTGTCTTAGATATTCTTATTACCCGATTTTAGATCGATTTTTACCAAATTTAGAAAAGAAAAAATCAACCACAAACAAAATACTCTGTTTTCCACACTCACAGTCGAAGCTGTTTCGGTTCATTTGTTGCTTATTTAATTCATCTATGTTCGTATTCTATTTTTACAGTATTTTATCGGCAAAAATATTATTGTTTATAACAAAATCACAACATTTCGTAAATGTTATCACAATTTATAAATCAGCGGACCAACTGGTTATTTATTTAATGAAACTATTTTCGGTTATTACTGGTAAGTAAAGGACTATAAATCAAAACCAAGAAAGTCATAAGTCAGTTGTTGTTTTTCACTAATTGCGTAGTTTGCAATATGACGTGCACCATATGATCATTCGCGATAAAAATATTTTCTGCTCAAAATATCAAAAGACACAGAGTAAGCTGCTCAGGGATAGCAAAAATGAAAACAAGACGTCCTACAAGCTATTTTTTTTATATACACATGTACACCATGCAGATTTAAAGTGCAGTGAGATTTCTATCAAAGTTTTTAAAAGATACTGGTAGTGAAAACAAATATGGGAAATTATGTAAAAATATTCCTTAACATTATCGTTCTATTGATCTATGAAAATATTTTGTCTTCGTTTTTGGCGCTAAACATCCATAAGATAAAAACACATGTATTTAGGGCAAACGACAACAAGTGAAGCATTTAACGTGGATCTGAAGAGAGTCAAAAGGTAGCTCCTATTAAATATTTAGTAAATAAACATAAACGTAGTAGAAACATATTTTTGAATATTGAATGATACGGAAAATTATTAGGCAATAGTGTTCATGAATTGATTAAAGTACGTAAGCGCTATCGCGCTTGGTGTGGCCACTGGTTAGCGTGCCAGAATACGGTTCAAGACATGGTGCAGCTGAACACGATCTCAATTTTTGAGATGTGGGGCATTATAAAAGTAACTGTCAATCCTGTTATTCGGTTCAAACATCCAGACAAATCTTTTGGGACAACTACTATTCCTATGGTCAGTAGTTCAAAACGAGAGACAGCTATTTCAGAATCCTAGGTGTCTCTGAATTGGACGTGAGGATAAAGTATTCTTCAGGTTGAAAATTTCAGTTTCATTCCTTAAATAATATCAACTCATATATATATATGTATTTAAATTTATAGTTTTACAAAGGGCCACCAGTCTTATAATAATCTATCTTTCTGTATCTGTCTGTCTGTCTATCGAAAGAAATAAGAGAAAGTATTATAGAAAGAAGTTTAAATGAAAGAAAAACACGCTGATGTTAAAACTTTAACAATATTTGTTTTTAGTTGTTTTTAATGTAATGGATCAATCGTTATTACTATTAAATGATTAAAAATTATTTGTAGTGTTGTTATACCGATATATAAAATTTTAAGCTTAAACCTTTTATGATAATGCAATAGAGATACAGTTCCAATCTGCATGAAATTCATAGCATGGACGTAACGGTGTTTCCAGCATGTATTTATATATATTACAGTGTTACAAGACGTGCTTTCGCAGCCAGAAACATGTGATACATTCTATGGATATCTTGATCACAGCCAGAACCATGTGGTACATTCTATGGATATCTTGATCACAGCCAGAACCATGTGGTACATTATGTCTTGAGAAAGTAGTTTTTTTGTTCTTTGAAAACTTGTAGTACAAACTGATTTCTGAAGCATAACGCGCATTTTATTGTGACATTTAAACACAACAGCACATTTTAGCACAAAAAAATATTTACTTTTTTTTAAAAAAAGAAATAAAAATAGACAATACCAAGAACACCACTCTCTCTCTAGAAACTACACCCGAAATTCTTAATACAAACACGATATTTCATCATGGTCCTTTTATCCGTATCTATCTAAATATCTATTTACCAACTTACCAACGAGTGCAGAAGCATTCTTAAACGTATACTTATAACATAATTACGAAATGATTTCAAATTTCAATTGTAATTCGCATAATTCCTATGTGTCAGTTTCTGTACTAAGAATTGATCGGACAATGTCAGATGATAAAATTTCATTGTCTTAACTGATGAAAATGACCTGGCATCACCAGGTGGTTAGGGAGCTCGACTCGCAATCTGCGGGTCGCAGGTTCAAATCTCCGTCACACCAAACATGCTCGCCCTTTCAGCCGTCGGGGCGTTATAGTGTGACGGTCAATCCCACTATTCGTTGGTAAAAAGAGTAGACCAAGAGTTGGCGATGAGTGGTGATGACTAGCTGCCTTCCCTCTAGTCTTACACTGCTAAGTTAGGGCCGGCTAGCGCAGATAGCCCTGGTGTAGCTTTGCGCGAAATTCAAAAACAAACAAGCAAACAAACTGTTGAAAACAAATTATTTAAATATTTTCATCCTAGATAAAAAAAAGAGCATGGATCTATTTTCTAATCGTGCATTTTTTTTCTTATATTCTAGTAAATTCTTCTTTGATCACATGCAATTCGTATTTGTGCGGGCTATTCCATAGTGTTTAGTATACTGTAATAATAATTCACCGAACACGATATATACCAATTTATATCATGTATATATATATTCTAGTCGATTCTAAAGCATATTTTCTATGATTAAGATCTATAAAAAAAATCTTAAGAAGGTAGTAAAACATATTTTAAAATATGACTGATTTGATGTAAGAGCAGTTTAAAAAAATGGAAAAACGACTCAAAACACGAAATGTACTGGTCACGAAAGTCGTAGAAAGTCCTTGCCATCCACGTTCTAATAGTACAGAATAAGTATGAAAAAGTTGACATCGCAGAACGTAGTAATTAAATATAGTTAGCAAAGAGGAGGATACTGAAGTCCGTCATGATTTCAATTTTGACCTTTTGAACATGCCATGCCAATAATGACACTTCCATGTTTACTAGGGTTTGGATAAGCTGTAAAAATCAGAAAATTATGAACGATAAACCAACTGATAACAAAGGAATTGTTTTGATGTACGCATGAAGGCGTCGTTCCTGTACTGTTTGCGTACCTTTAGTGCTATTACTACTTCTAGAAACAAAATTTTACATATTTTACCAATGTCTTTTATTTTTTCTAATAAGTTTATAAATGTGCTTAAAATACATAAGTATAAGTAACGTGCAAAAAATTTAAATTCAAATATTTAGTATGGTCAATAACTTTGTAGATCTGATTATTCACACTTTATAGCCTCTATATCCTCCCCTTTCCACAGGAACGAGGCATTTTCACCTACTTTACCACAATAAAAAAGATTTATACTATCACATGTACTAAACATTTAATACTAAGGTTCATACATTTTTCAGACATAAAAACCGAACTGTGTTCAAAAACATGCTCATTTTCTGTCAAAGTAATACCCAGTAAGGCTTATCAAGAACATATATTTATTAATAAGACATTTTCCAACTGGGAACGTCTTACTGATTGTTTAACGTTTAAAGCCTTTTTACTACGTCAGGTATAATTCGGCAAAGTTCTATACAGATAGCCACCTAGTGGCTTCTTTTGGAATATTTAAAAAAATTGAGATATTACTTACACTTGAACAGAATATGTTCGTTATTTAGCTAAAGTGAATTGTAATTACATTTATTTTGGTTGCTATTTATCTGTAATAGATATATAAATAACTATTCACCCATCAGCAACAGATCACACATACAGAGTCAGTCACCTTAGGTAAAAATATCATTATTATCTCTTTATAATCTGATAATACGATAAAAATTTGTTCTCTGCTGAAAATGAAAAGTTGTTTAAAATGTTGCTTTTAGCTAATGACATCAGTATCAGAGTGTTAAGAATACATTCATTTGTGTTTAATTTGTCGTTAACAATCAGGCACGATTTTAATTGAGGGTTTTTGCTAGAGCTGAACAAACTCGTATACAGCATACTTTGTTTCCTTTTGCTTTTTTTTTTTCAGCTTTCTAACTTTAATGTCACATTAATTAGAGAAAATGAACAGAAATTTCTAACCACATTTTACTAGTCGCAATCCGTAATAAACAGGATTTTTGTATAATTTTGATGCTAACTATTGCAGATTGTATCACCGACTAAATGCATTTATTATTATGATATAGAAACTGTCATCAAAAAGATACACAGTAGTAACTGGTACTACGTATGGAATATATTTAGGCCCTGTCTCAACAGTCAATATTGCAATTTGTATATGTAAAAAAATGGTTTTG
>NW_013665726.1:212886-238334 GCF_000517525.1 Limulus polyphemus | reverse complement strand
AATTTAGCAGTGTAAGACTAGAGCCGAGGCAGCTAGTCATCACCACCCACCGCCAACTCTTGGGCTACTCTTTTATTAACGAATAATGGGATTGACCGTCACATTATAACGTCCCCCACGGCTGAAAGAGCGAGAATATTTGGTGTGTAAACTATATTTGATTCGAACCCGCGACCCTCAGATTGCGAGTAGAGCGCCCAAACCACCTGGCCATGCCAGGCCGGAGTTGAAACTGTAACTGATGCCTTTGATTCTTGTTTTTTGGAGTAATTTAAATTCTTATCAGCTTTTCAAAATGTGTTAAATCTCAAAGTGGATGTACCAAAAGTAATTGAATAACAGCTTTCTTTTAGAAGTCTTATGAAATAAAAAAAATGTATGCTTGCAAGTAAGTATTCATGAAAGTTATCACTCCTCTTCATCAACCATTTATTACTGATAATAACTTTCATAGCTATTTAACAATGAAATTGTATTACTAAATTTTGTTGAAACCACTATTTCAATACGTAAAAAAAAAACAAAAAAAAAAACTGGTTACCGGTAAATTCTCACTCCATAAATAATTATGTAACAGAATGGTATTAAAGAAATAATTGGGGGGGGGGAAGGTATTTACTCGTTTAGTCGATACGGAAACGGATGCCAATTTTTATTGTTATTGCCATAAGAAATGGTGGATCCATGGGACAATTGGGTGCAGTCAAACTGAGACAAAAAGAGCTATTCTGTGAGTATAGTAAACTGATTGGTTTTGACAGAAATGGAGTTGCTGTAATGTACAAGTTGAGGTATACAACAAGAACAACCAGGTGCGAAGTCTGCTTCCCTGTTAATGATAAGAGCTTAACGCTTTTTTTTGGGGGGGGGGGGGAGAGTAATAATTAATGTTCTGTAAAACTGTTTTCCTTTAACAAATTGTTAAAAACAGGAGATTGACTATTTGTGTAAAATAATGCGAAAGCGTAGCAACATAACACTAAAATAAAGCCATATAGTATATCTACAGTACAGTGATAGCGTTTAACATAGAACTTTTTGTGAAATTTGAAGCAGTCAGATATGTCACAGTTCAACAAATAACTCTATGGAAAAAGAAGATTTTTCTAGCCTTTTACTCATTTAAAAATGTAAATTGAACAGTCCCAGAGAAGATCATAATGGGCAAAAATATTCTAGATAACTAAATAAAATTCTAATTTTTACACGCTTTAGGTAAAGTAGATGGACTGCGAAAAATAAGTATTTATTTTTTCCCCCTTAATTATGTTTGTGGTTTAAGCGCTTTGCTACGAAATGGGCTATTTGGGCACTGTCCACCGTGGAGAATCGAGTCGCGGATTTTAGTGTTTTAAGTTCGCAAACTTACCGATGATCCGCTTCTTAATATAGATTATTAAAACAATTCACAAGGACAAAAATTACATATTCAGCTAATTCGAAATAATATTTTCTCTCTCGGTATTAACTAGTATCAGTTAAGATATGCGAATTTAATTTATATAATAAACAAATGAAGCGATAATTTAATAAAGTATAATGCAACATATGCTGCAATATAAAATAAAACCTAAGATAATAATAATTTAGTGTAATATAATAATAACTAATATAATAGATATTAACGAAACAGTTTCTCAAATGTGTCACATCCATGACACACGAAAGAATTCTTAGATTGCCCGTAACTCAAACGTTGATTTGCTTTCCTCACAAGAAATAGGTTATTATAAAACCATTAAGCTCTTTTATGCAGATACTGAATACAGGTTTCAGAAATATTTCAAAGAGATTTTGGCATTAGTTTCTAAGAAGTAATGTTAGACTGAAGCGATTCATCATTTGATTAATTAAACACGTTTCGTGTATACCTATTTGTAATTTGAAAGCATATTAAAGGATCTCTAACGCAAGATCGAAACCAAAATCTCATCACCACCATCCAGATATATGATATGATTAAGCCTAAAATTAATTAATTACACACTGAATGCCATCGAAAAAAAAAGAAAGAAAAACATGCAATTCGACGCTTAGCTGTGTATGAAACATAGAACTTCAGGAAATAATATTGTTGGCTTACAGTCTTAGATGGAGTTAGGGTTGGTATTATCTCTTCTGAGCTTGGAGTTTACCTCACACTGTAAGAACACTGTGATCTAACTTGGAGAACAGTGAAGTCAAGTCAAGACCTTTTATGCTTTAGCCTAAAAACTGATTCTTCATCTTTCATCTATACTAAAATGGTTAAAGATGAATCATATGCGAAATACCAGTATTGTTTGCTTCAAATCGCTGTTGTTCTGGCGATTATTTTCAACGTGTAAAGTTCTATATGCCAAAATCTTCAAATTTCGATTCTGGTTACCAGTGGAAAATAAAATCTTCTTAGCTCGGGTTTGGCTGAATAAAAAAAACCCAAAACTCGATGAAGCACATTTAAAATTGGTACATTTAATTCAGGTGAATGACGGGTTTTACAGCTTTTTTCTCACTACTAAAAGGCCTATTAAACTACAGAATTTGGTTGGAAACGCACTCAAATCTTACAGTATTGCTTTACCGAAATCAATTAGATAACAGCTCAAGACCGTACTGATGATTATCATGAGTCTGAATCCCTGGGGTAGTAGGCTACCTAGTGGTGATGCAATACACTAAAAACATTGTTTTTTATTCTTGTCAATTAGTGTAATAGTTACTCAGCTAATCAGACTAATTTTTAGTAAGTTTAATACTGGTGATTCAGTTTTAATTCCCAACGTAATCTAGCTGTAAGAAACTCCACCTTTACAAAATTACATAAATGTTATTATTATCACTATAGAATTTCAGTTAATTATATTCTGTGTTTATTGTGCAGCCGTGAAAACCTTATTAACAACTTATGCTTGTTCCAACGATATCCAAGAACATTATAATAAATGTCGTTCAGGATTTTGATTACTTTCAATAAATGGTTTCATCTATTTAGTATAGAAATATTATCATTAGTAGTCGGGTTCGACCCTTCAGTAGTTCTAATCATAAAACATGGACATTTAATGTATACAGAGGGTTGATCATGTTATATTAAAACACTTTAATATGCAAATCTGTAAGTCACGTGACAATCACAGCTAATATAAAGTCGCGGTAGAATAGCACAACTAAACTTTTAAATTGTTTGATGCCTGGTAGGTAGAGAAATACCACCAAAAATTGATTGCTTTTAGGAAGGGTATGTAAGAGCCTTTTCGACGCAAAATATTCATACACTCAGATCATGAAGATGTGTTTGTATCGAGGATTTAGAGTTTCCAAGAAATGTGGATTAATTTCGAGCGCCAGGACCATCCCAAAAGAGACCGTTAACAAGTCGTATCCCAGCCGTGGTAAGTAAAGTGTGGCATCTTGTAGCAGATGAGAATGCACGAAAAAAAAAGGTCGTCCATGTATCTCAGGCAACAGTACGCAACATGATCAAGAAGGATCTCCATCTGGAAAAGCGCCACAAGTAATAAGCATACAAGTTGCTTCTATAATAAATCAGTTCAATCGTCGCTTACTTCAAGCATCTGAAGAATGAAGTGGACATTCATGCTATTCCATACAAAGACGTTTTGGTCAAGTCGCTGAAAACAGCGCCTATGGATTTTGTGTGCGATTGGACTGCTGAAAAGGGCTCTGGGAAACCACCATCCTTGTATACTTGATGGATTATGGAAAATCGGCAGAGAGGAGCTGTGCGCTTTGAACATGATAGCCTTACGACGAAGACTTTCACAATGGAACCTACACTGCAGGGCTATTGTACAGTAATCAAATAATGCATGAACGGACGTGGCTACATGGACTACAATGATGTAGTGAAGCTCTAAAATCGTTTTAATATAATTTACTTAACCTCTTTATATATATATATACCTTATTAAAAGATAAGTTTGATAACCGCGAGGGATACTTCGGTTTCCAATGGATTACGAATAAGTAATTTTGTTGTTGTTTGCAATACATTTTCAAACCTGGTTTTAGATTCGATCGTTTGAAAACAGAGTAGCCATATTTATGAAACCATATGGGAACTGGAAAGGCTCAGTTTATCTATAAATAAGGTATTGCCCAGAGGCATTACAGAAACTCCTAACTTGAATAAAGCAATGTATTGTTTACCTAGCTCGATAAAGATCTTGGAAATAGTTTTTTTCCATATAACTTGTAATGTTCGAAGCCTCTTTTGTTATCGTGACTCTCTGAAAACAAAATTTTACATAAAGATATATATGTTTTTATTCTCTTTCATTAGCTTGTAAGTTCTATCGGTATTGTTTCCTATTTCCAAAAAAAATAGATAAAAGGGAAGATTTAAAATTAAAGTTAAAAGCATCCCAGAATCATCTCGACGAATAGTAAAAGAATAATATTTGTTTTATCTTGATACCCTAAGAAAATAATTTGTAACTACAGATTTAATCCTTTAAGGTTTGTTCAGTTATTGAGGTAGACCTTTGTGTAAAGTTAATGGAATTTCATGCTACTTATATATTCATATGGTTGTGTGTGCGTGTGTTACGAATTAATTGACACGTTTGTTAATTTATCTTGTAAGCTTAAAGCAAGTAATCATTTTCATATGGAATGTTGATGAATTATTACTTGGAATTAAATAGAAAACTGTTCCTACTGTGATTCACTCACTGGCTCAGCTCAGAAAATTGGATAATGTTTCCATAGAACAACAGGAAAATATGTATGTTGGTATTAAAAGATACAAAATTGAAATATGATATACAAGTAGGCATGTATAGTGGTTTGATACAGATGCTTACATATAACATTTATAACATTTTTTTGCTAAGCTGACTGATTTGAAGATACATTTAAACAATGTTATGTCACAGAGTTTTGAGTTTGACGCAGTTTTATGTGATGTACTCAGATACTAATGTCTTTTTTAAATGTTGCTAAGTAGATGCTTTGTTATTTAACAGTGCTGATAAAATCTATTAATAGAATTTAGTAATGCGATGTTCACAAATGACAACTGACCAAATTGTGTCCACTTTATGCACCACAAAAAATTGGAACACAATGAAGGTCTACATTAATAAGGTTTTAACGTTTTTATCTAATTTGAGCTTCGATTTGTATTTCCTAAGCATATAAAAATATACACAATACAGCAGGCATCATCAGATCCTAAGCTATGAATATGAGATATTGTATGCCATGTAAATAATGTTACGTTTTACTAACTAAATAAAGTGGAGAATTGAGACATTAGTGTAACTTTTAAGTTTTTGAAACATCTACTTTGTGGTAATTCTTTGCTCTGGATTTGGAAACGCTAACCGTTGTTTTTGCAAACTAATTTGTATTGAATTCCCATATATATATATATATATATATAGTGTTAAGTGTTAACTTTTAGTGTTTAAAAATGCCTCAATGTATTCTGTTAGATTCTTATTTAAGTGTTACTTAAATCACAATTTAGAGTAAGATTAACATATTTACTTACCTGAAATATTAGCTTCTTGTCTCGATGAATTTATAAGCAGCATTCTAAAGGGCAAGCAAACTTTTTCTTCCTGAAGTTGACGTTTTCACTTTGTAACATTGTTAACGTATTGACCAATAGTTTTTGTCAGGCGATGAACACTCTCGCACTTCACCTGCAACAAGACTGATCGGTTTCAGTTTAGGTAAGTCGTTATTGCCTAAAGCTGCGAGACTGTAGCGCCCTCTTTTAATTATATTCTATTTATAATACTATGCTTCTGAAACGACAGCATCATCATTCTTAAATACTTTGCTTTATAGTATCACAGAGGCTTTCATATCATTTTTTTTTTCTTAAGAAGTATTTGATCAGTACTAGGAGAAGAACTTTCTATGGTCATAAGGCTATCAACACATTGCTATATATATATATATGTACTTTAAGATTGGTGTAGTGGGTGCCATCTGGTGGATTTTTGTCACAATCTTATTTAGTGTATAAATAAAGAGCAAGGTAATAATGAAGAAAAACAAATATGTGTGTTTTTTTTTGTCGTACTAAACTACAGTTATTGCTACAGTAATCTAAAACATAAATACAAAAGTTTACATGAACTATCGAATAACCAGACGATCAGATATAACAAAAAATATTTGAGGAATTGATTTTATATCAGAATTTAACTAAATTTACTCAATAAAAAGTTATTATAGTATAATATAATAAATTTTCGCTTCAAAGTTCAGAAAGGAAGATCCGCATGAAGTTCGATACCTAAAACTACTACAATGTATTTTGATTTCGTATTAATCGGGCAACGGTAACTTTACGGATTTCCAAAACTAAAATCCAAGGTTCGATTCCTTGCAGTAGACAGATTTCAGATAGGCCATTGCGTATTTCTGTGCTACAAAGAATAAAAAATATATTTCTTTTATGTATATTAACAAAGATTTTACATAGATGTGTGTGCGTAACAGCAAACAGTAGTAAAACATGCTACACGAGTTCTTTTCACGCTAGGAAATTATTTTTTGTAAATTCGTAATTAATTATTATTTTAATTAGCAAGAAAGTTTCAAGGTAAAATTTATTTTAAAAGAATAATCACGAAAAATCACAATTTAAAGGCTGACATGGTAACGAAAATCTTCGATCAGGTGTTAATGAAGAAAACATTAAAGTTTTGTAAAACGTGAAGATACCAATGGTATGAAGTTCGGAAAATCGAAATTAGATACTTAATCACATATAATCAGTTCTAAGCTCCTTAACGTGATATCCCGAGTGAGAATACAAAGGTTAATAATGAGATTTCTAAAAAAATATTAAAAAAAAAGAACTCTCGCAACACTCAATTCATGTAGCTCAGATTCGTTTTTGTTTAATTGAACTCCCAGTAGAATGACATAGTTGAGAAATTAGAAAACGGAATTATCAGTAAATTTTATGGGGCTTTGATCCTAAGATTAAGCGGAGTTTAAAGGGAAAAACTGGTGATGTTAAAAAAATTTAACATATTAAATAAATGTGAAATTCAGGCGTCACTAGCAGACATAATAGTAACTCATTTACTGGGTCACCGTATAAGTGATAAGATGAAGCATATTTAGATCTTTAAGGACGAAAAATTTCAGTCAACATTTAATGGAAGATGTGTGTGTGTAGGAACCTAAAAAAGGCAAGTAATGAAGGCCATAGAAAAAAAATATCTCAAGAAAAGAAAAGTTAATTTCTAGAAAGTCCCTAAATTTATGGTTGAGTGGAAAGCGAAGAGTAAATAGATTGGTTTAAACCTTTTACGAAAGGCTTGTAAATAGTTGCGAGATGTTAAAAAATGTACTTTGATGTCAGTTAGTCTAACGACTACACATTACAGAAGAAAGAGGTGAGTTAATGGAGGAGATACTTAAGGATAGTAGTAAATGATGTTGGTATTCTACATCTTTATATCCTTTTCGTATTTGGATGGATCTCGAAGGAAACATATATTAACTAGTTTGAACAAGAAGGATGTTTCTTTAAAAATTCTTATGGAAATATTTGATTTGAATATTTTATATTATTGTGAAAACTATTGTCGGCTTAAAAGTAAATCTTTAATGTTTAATAAGTTGTTACTGTAAATGAGAAAATTCAACAACGTATAAGCAGTTTAAGAGATGAAACTATTAAATTATATTTATAAGAGAAGCACCACTTAATCAATGAGAATAGTATTTATTAAAAAAAGTTGAAAGTCTTCACACACGTTAGCATAAGTAGTAAGAGTGATTAACAACGAAATATAAATTAGTAATAAAAACAGAAATCAATAAATGATTGTGACCAGATGTGCTGTATAAAATGTTGGAATTAAAATTCTTTATATTTACGTAACTAGAGATAAAAAAAAATAATTGTGTGATTTATATAAAAGAGATTAAACGTTTAATTGATAAATACAGGATTTCTAATTTGTACTGATTTTAATTTTTAGTAAAATATCAAAGTTGACACTTGGTGAAGAAAATCAAAACATCGATAGAAGTTACATTCATTAGTAAAATATCAAAGTTGACACTTGGTGAAGAAAATCAAAACATCGATAGAAGTTATATTCAGAAAATTCAAATTTTGAAAATACGTATTCGGGATCTTATTTTGATGAGAGAGATATGAAATCCTCCCCCCCCCCCCCCACGTGGCACAGCGGTATGTCTGCGAACTTACAACGCTACAATCCGGGTTTCGATACCCGTGGTGGGCAGAGCACAGATAGCCCATTGTGTAGCTTTGTGCTTAATTACAAAACAAACAAACAAACAATGGGATCACCTGAATATGTTTAGTAACGAGTCTTACAGACGAACGGCTTATCAACAAATGTTTTCAATCGTTTGCATTTGTATGTTTTGTATAATAATCCTGTGGATATTCAAAATATTTATATTTTACTGTTATAAAATTAATGAAACAACAACAACAACAAAAGACGGAAAACATAAACTGTTGTTCCCGTGCTAGTATACAAAGAGATGAGAAGAACAAGTCATACACCTTAGATAACGGAAACATAAAACAAAACTGCCTCACTTTAACTAAAGTTGACTCGTCTACAGTGTGGATTTTATTGATCTATGCAAATAGAGAATGATAAAATATGTACTAAGAAGAAGCAAAGTGTTCTTGATTACATAATTAGTGTAGTTTCTAAATCCTAGTACGCTGGTTTTTTTTGTTTGCTTTTTATTATTACTGCTGGGTCAATGAAAGGCAAATCCGAGTACGCTGGTTTTTGTTTGTTTTTATTATTACTGCTGAGTCAACGGGTAAGAACTTCCTCATAACGACAATAAACAAGTTAACCCTAAATCTATATTCTTATGTAAAACTTTAAGGAGAAAAAATAATGAAGAATTCAGAGGAAATTAGTAAGCAGTTTCTGTTTAATCGATGTTAAAATTAAGTTTCTATATACAGGGTGGGCTATATGAACCTCCTCAATAAATGAAAATAAAGTTACTAGTAACACGATATTCCATTTTTCGTGATTAATGTGTATTTGCATGATTACTGAACGGGTCTGTGACATAAAGTCTTTGTACAATGTCGCATGAAATAAACAACATATTTAATATCGACATGGCTCATCCTTTTTATCTGTTTATCATGCGAATCTTTTTTTTTTTCGTTTAGCAACATTGATATTTGACTATAATAACATAAACAGCACGACTCAACCTAGGATTTTAAAAAATCATCAGTAAACGCTAAATGCAGGTTTAAATAAATCAATTCATTTCTGTCTAATCTGATTTCTTAGGATATTTTTGACCACCAGCACTTACCCCTTAGTGGTGCAGCTTTGAAAAAAAATATTTGCAAGTATTAATCTCATGATTAAATTTTGCAAAAAAAAAAGATGAAATTAAAGAAAGTTTAATAAGATTTTATGATTCTCTTTCTCCTTTGAAGAAGGGAAAATGGAACTTGATTAGATTAGTTCCTGCTCTAACAAAGAAATCGTGAAATGAGTTGTTGGTCGTTTGGCTCAATATTTACAGATTTTTATTGGATTATAATGAGATTAGTGTTATATGAAGCGAATTTATTAGACCAGTTATGTAAAGTCGTTCAGTATATCGTCTTAAAACAAAACCCGTTATCGTGAATTAAATAATCTATTAAAATACAGTAATGGAGATTTGAAAATAATTACATAAGGATTGAAAAAAATACATTTTAAGGAAACCCTCTGTCCTCCAAAATGATGTTCATTGGCAATAATGAAACTATTATAAAACACTTAACTAGTTCCAATGTAAAAAAAAAGGGTGAATGGAGTCTTCCAATCTGTCAAAAACACTTACAAGTTTGCTTGTTATTAAGCACAAAGCTACACTATGGGCTACCTGTGCTCTGTCCACCATGGGTAAAAAGTGTTTCAGAATACTTCCTTTTCCCTTTCTTCGTCCCGTATAAAGTGTCATGACGTCAAAGTCTTCTGAATTTTGGATATTTGTAAATAATTATACACATAGTAATATTCAGAATTATTTCTTATTATGATAAATAATTGCTTTAAAAGTGTCCCCCCCCCCCTCAGTGGTACAGCGGCATGCCTGCGGACTTGCAACGCTAGAAACCGGGTTTCGAACTTCTCATATTTCGGTTAATATCAAAAACATAAATACAAAAATTATTACCACTAGATGGCAGAACGACTACGTTTGTTATTCCTTGTATTTCTTGCTACTTCTTGTTTCAGAATGTTTACGCAAGGTTATACGTAGTTGTCCACTAGAGTTAAAGATAGACTAAAGGGAGGGAAGCTAGTCAACAGCTCTCACCAACAACTCTTGTTTAACCGAATAGTAGGATTTGGTCCACGAACCCTCAGGTTCAAAATCCGAGCACACTAACCACGAACTTACCCTCCTGTGACCTCAACTGATTCCTACTTGAATATCTAATAGCGTCTATTTAAATATACACGACTTTAGAGCTGTGTTAATTAATGGCATCGATACATTCTACAGTTATATTCAACTCCAACAATTGAATGCTATATATGTCTCATTATTATCCATAAAGCGTCAGCTACCATGCTTGAGACTCTTTCAGTTTACTCGCCAAGATTATCAATGATTCTTAACTGAATGTTCCATTAAGTTTTCTTTCACATATTAGGATAAGCGTAAACAAGCTATTTGATAGCCATTTTTGTATTAGAAAGGATATGTGGAACACAAAGGTTTTACTCCGAATGCTCTGCTGAATCCATCACTGTTACTGTAAATGTAGTAAATAATGTTTAAATAGCTTAAATACAGTATTTATACAGACAATCATATTCTTGATATTACACCTTATATTACAGCTTATTACACCTCGCTGTTAACTAACATGAATATCTAAATGCTTAAGGATATGTTATAAAACCGTAAAATCAGAGGGAAAGTGTAAACTCATTTGAACGAAAAATAAATCATTCAATAAAATCTGAGCAATTCAAATGATGACGTTTTTATCAGACCAGGGTTTGGATTCTCAACAAAAACCATTTATCTATGTTAATGATGCAGTAACTTTAAAAACACACACACTTACACACATATTTGAGTTTTCACAGTCTACTTATATATATAAAAAAAATTATAAGACGGTCAAGAAGCAGCAGTATAAGCCTATGTATTTATAAGTTATACCCGTTTTGAACCTCATTCCTCTAAACAAGTTCTGTTTATAATATCTCTAAGAAATATAAAAATTAAACACAAAAAATTGCCCCTAAACGAATATTGATATTTTGCACAGAATAAACACTTTGTTCCCTTAATGACAGTGCATTTTAATTCTATTATTTGCGTATTCATGTTTCCCAACATTCTAAAAAAACTTATGATGAAAAGCAAGAAACAGCATTATTCCAATATAACAACCACACTATATTTTCCATATCCAATGCCATCGGGGGTTTTCGTCCAATACCAAGGTTCGTCAGGCCGATTTGTATACGTGGAAATTAGTTTTATAAATAGAATTTGATACATTTTACATCTGAATAATTATATATTGACCAGTCAATGGATTAATTAGGCTTAGCCAATTACGAGCGCTCAAATCTAATGCATTAGTACAGAAGAAATTAGTTTTGAAAAATAAGCGACCAGAACACACTCAAACTACACGCGTTTTGAAGTGATTAGTTATCTGTTTATCAGTCTTATTCTAAGGGGGGAAAAATCTTGATATTATGATGAAAAATAAAACTAATAAGAGCATTTGCTTACCATTCTGTGAACATAACACATGGTAAACATAAATCACTGTAAAAAACGCTCATGTTTATCGAATGTTTACGGTTTTCCGGGTTTTTTATTGCTTACGTGCTTTAGTCCTCTGACTATTTTTGAACTTTAGACTGACGAGACCAACTTTATGTCATTATGATGACAATGTCCCGACTCTGTATAGAAACCTCCTTTGGTGTATCGACTGCAGTGCCATTGTCGTTGAATACACAATGGGCTATCTGTGCTGTTCCCACCACAGGTTTCGAAACCCAGTTTTTAGCGTTATAAACTGTCAGACGTACCGCTGGGGACGTCATACAGTGAAATAGAGCTCCATTATATATGAAATCATAATTTCTTCTAACCTGTTTTATTAATTTTTTTTAGAATCATATCGCATAAACATAATTTCTACAACTTCAATGCCAGGAACCGTTTTGTATTTGCTCTTGAAACAATTATTATTACAACACCGACGAAAAGGAATGTGTTAAAAACTAAGGACGTTTCAACAAAATCATTATGTTTCATCCACTTCAATTTGAACAACAAAACAATTAGAAAGTTATACACACAGGTATCAAAAACATCCGTGAAATAGAAATAGTTTAAATAATCCAAAGAGCAATAATGCAAAGAGAAGTGCAAAAAAGTTTGTTCCTTGCTTTTAAACGATGATACTAGCAGAATTAGGCAATATATATTGGGAAATTAATCATAATTGCTCCACCTTCGCCCAGATAGTATTTGTTTTTCCTGACATCATTTTAACAAATTTGGTCATCTAATCGACTCTTCATCGATCATTCTCTACACTCATTGGGTTTTCTAGCAAAATGTTGACATGGAAACAGGTTTTCATTAGACGGGGAAAATTGTATACGTCAACTTTCAGTGCCGTGGGCGCACCACACCTGAAAGATAAACACAGACCACTTTTCACTAAACGTGCTATAAAACTTATAACACTAGGGTTTAAGTTACAGCGGACGTTGTGAGTGCTTCACAGACTTGGGTGACAAACACCGTTAAACTAGATCTTTACTGCGCAACTAGATTAATGATCTTATTTATTCACGATTATGTTTACACATAATCTCTTTCAGCTCCCAAATCAAATAAACGTTATTTGTTACGGTATCCCAGTAAAGGCGCCGAGAGATCCAGTACCACGAAATATATTATAATATATACTTGGTCGATTGTTGTTACAAGTTTTGTTTATCGATAATTCTCAATGAATGAGAGGAAATTATTTCTCTTCACAATGGTGGTTCGTGATTTTTTTCTTCTCTCTCTCCTTTATCTGTTACGAACGTAACATCTAATTTTTGCTTACCTGTTCAAAACGTTTGATATATTCTATTAAAAGTGAAAAACCAAGCGAATGCTTAAAAAGAAGCTGAAAAATAAAACTGCAGACTAATCAGTTCACTCTTAGAAAAAAAAAAATGTCTCTCTCGTTAATCAAATTCACAACGTTTTGCCGAGTCATATGCTCCCAACATGAACGATTCTGTATCGCTAGCTAAATATTATACTTTGCTTCGTTCTCTTCAACGCGTACATAAATAATACAAGACGTTAAAGTATCCAATGAAATTAAATCTAGAGTAAAAATTCCGAATGAACGAGTTAAAATGATAAGCAACTAATAAAACGGAGTATCCGCTATTTCCATAAACTAATTAAATCCCGCGCGGTGCGCTCATCTCATGAAAAGTAGCAAATATGCACCAATCAAAAAACCATTAGCAACTCCATACGACAAGCGACAACCATCACGACACTTCAGAGTTCCATTAAATTTAGATTAAGCCTAATTCAAAAACCGGGCTGAATATAACACTATTATAAGGAAGTTCTTGACAAATAAATTTTCCAAACCCAAAAGGTGGTGCTTTTCATAATTATTTCGTAAAAGAACAAGAAACTTGTTGTATACAAATTATAGTTGAATGTGCTACAGCTAAAATCGACTGGAGAAAGAAGTTATTCATGAGGTCTGTCAGGCCGTATCAAAACCTATTTGAACAGAGAGTTCCTTACGTCAGCAGTTCCAAAACTGAGGGCACGGGTGGGTCATAAGAAGTATCGAGGTGGGTCGCTAAACAAGACACAGTAGAACATAAATGTATCTTAATTATAAAGGTATTTATAAAATAATGATCCTAAAATGGTTTTTGAATAAACAAAAGCTCAGCGGAAAGTCCGAAAACTTATAACACTAAATTACGGTTTCGATACCTGCGGTGCACACAGCATAGATAGCCCATTGTATAGTTTTTGCGCTTAACAACAAATAAACAAACCCTCTTTCCCAATTGATTATGGGTAGAAGAATGGGGGATTATGTCCCCGCGGTGGACACAGCAGATAGCCCAATGCGGCTTTGCTCTAAAACAAACATATCGTAAGTTGGTAAACTTTGGGAACCCCTGTCCTATGTCGTTTGTCCATCAATAGCACAGTGGTATGTCTGCGGATTTACAACGCTAGAAACCGGGTTTCGATACCCGTGGTGGGCAAAGCACATGTAGCCTATTGTGCTTAATTTTAAACAAACAAATGTCATTTCTGTATTTGTGTCGTAATCTATAATTTTCTACACAATGAACAAAATACTTAATGAAGTCTGTTAAGCATTTTTCTTTAAATTAACTGTCAGTCTTTTGCATAAGGCTAACACTGTTTCTTATAGAAACCATCTCACCAATTTTCAGAGTGAACCAAAAAAAAATAAAAAGGACGATAAGCTTTTTCTTAAGTTTTATGTTACCGTCCCTCTAGTCTTTCACTTCAGGTGGTTAGGACGCTCGACTCGCAATCTGAGGGTTGCGATTTTGAATCCCAGTCGCCGAACGTGCTCGCCCTTTCAGCCGCGGAACGTTATAATGTGACGGTCAATCCCACTATTCGTTGATAAAAGAGTAGCCCAAGACTTTGATTCACGGGGAGGGGGAACATTTTTTTTTTTATGGAAGCATGGTTATATTTCTACTTGAGGAATAACAAAGTTCTGGATGTTACGTGCTCAATATGTAACCCCCCCCCAAAAAAAAAATAGTGCCTTTGAATTGCAAATAAACTAGTGTTATTTGTGAGTGAACAATAATTATTTTAAGTCAGTTTGTTTGTTTTGAATTTCGCGCAAAGCTACACGACGGCTATCTGCGCTAGCCGTCCCTAATTTAGCAGTGAAAGAGTAGAGGGAAGGCAGCTAGTCATTACCACCCACCGACACCATAAGTTTACGGAGTTTCAACGCTAAAATCTCCTCCTTGGCAGAACGCGCAGAGCCAACTGTATAGCTTTGCGTTAAAACAACAACAGACAAAAGACATCACACAAATTCACAACACACCCAAGCCGTGGATAAATAGTTGGTTTCACCGACATATTCCGTCATTAAAAACCAAATAATGATTTTAAACAGAAAAACAATCAATGTAAATCATGTTCAGGACAATTTATGTGACATGCGGACCAGAACTATATCATTTCCACGGCATACTTTCCTCAACAAACAAAATTTTACGATTTCCACAAGTAGAAAATCGTATTCCGTGACATACTTTCCAAAACACACTGAACTTTATTCTTTCGCACAAGTAGACAATAGTACTTAATCCCTGACATACTTTTATCAACACACAAAGCTTCATACTTCTAAAAAAAATTACAAAACTCGAGGATTGTAACAAGTATTGGAACTACCTTAACGACACGGTTGGCTCAACGCTGACTTTAAAATTAAAACACTATTGTCTTTGTTGACATTTTCCAGATGCACAGAAAAACAAACAAACAAGAATTCAGAAGTGGAATTCGCACAACGTTGGGAGACAAATGTAGTAAAATGAAACCACTGTAAAATACAACTTTGAAATAGAAACAAATTTATTTATCTAACAATGTTTTGAGCAGATTTAATATTACAACGTTGTGTTTTTACAGTGATTTTATTTAAAAAAAAAAATACAGTAAACTTTAAATTACATTTCATAAGTGTGATATTTCCAGTAAAAGCTGACATATTGCATTCTTCAATCTCAACCATTTTCTGAGCTATTGAGTGCATTGAGCCAAAGTTGAAGCAACAATGGAATTCAATAATCACAAAAGTTCACATTATGGAGAATGCGCGCCAACGCTGAACGTCAGCGTTGAATTTTGGAATCAGCTTTTTATAAAAGTTATTATAACAACATTTGTTTTGTTTTGCAATAAGTAAAAAATAAATCAAATTAAGCACTCAATATTTAATGATAATTATTAAATTTTTAAATTAATAAGGTATTTCGAAATATACATAAAAAATCTAGTTACTTCGCTTATTTTTGGGCTACCGCCATCTGTTAACCGAATACGAAATCGTATTTTACAAATTTATTTAAAGAAAACGAGATTGCGTGTTTAATACATGTATCTCGAAACAGCACTAATATAACAAATCTTTTCATTACAGTTCAGTTTCCTTTTTTTCATTTCAAGGCTTAATAAAAAAAACATTTTTGGTTTGTTTTTTTTTCCTTTTCTTAACCAAATGGTCTGTATATTTTTCTGACAGACTAAATATAGTATGATGTTATTTTAAATTTATTTTAAAGAATGAATTCGTTTTTTTTCTTATAAAATAACTCATCCTTTTAGGGATGGTTGTTGGATTTAATTTTTTTAAAGATTCATCTTTAGCACAACCAGGAAATGATAATTTATGCCATTCCTTAATGACATTTTCGAATCCATAAATAAAGGTAAATATTTGATCTTCATGCGGCGTAGCACTGAAATTATTTAAAAATTAATTTTCATGTTGATACATATGCGACCTGTTTTGGTGTAAAACAGGGGTTCTCAATCCTTACTGAATTAAGCCCCATGTTATGAAAAATATATAATTTCGCCATTCCCTATACATGCACACTCTCACACAAACGTTTTAAATAAGGTGATGACCCCCTAGCGTTGCTAATGCGCTGGTTACATTAATACCAGGCAAAATATTCATGTAACTGAGTATAAAAACATAAATGACAACAATATTACAGAGGTTACAAAATTTACTTTTAAACCTAAAGATATTCCCTTCACGGTACTGTATCAATTCATTGTTACTGTTGTTTACGAGATATTTAGGTTTCAGTTCAGTGTTAAAAAAGTAGTTTAAAGACCTTGAAACAAATGTCTGGTACAACACAGAAGCCGAAATATTATATTAGATAAATGTCAATGTGAAGTCTACATTGATGGCATTTGTGTTTACTAGATGGCGCCTTATATCCTATAGAAACAGTGTTGCTACGTGCAAAATTACCCTATTGGCTATCAGTACTGTTCTCACTGCGAGTATCGAAAGGCGGTTTTTAGCGTCAAGCACAAAGACTTAACGCTGATCTACTGGTGTTATTATAAAAACCATTTTTTACATCTCATATATATAATTTGTACCTCTTTTTATTTTACACATATTTATTCACTTAATAATAATATTTTTTAAGTTCATTTTAACTTCAAAGAAAAGTAATGATCATTTCCCAAGTTAACGTCTAAATATTGCGCGTACGATATGGGTGTTAAATGTTTATAAACTAACAACCGGGGTTATTTTTCGTACTCATGGTGACAAGTAAAGATTCCTCAAATCCTAACAAAATTAAGATGACAATACGTTGTTCCTCAAACTTCCAGATCAGAGCCTCACGTTCTACATGAATCTTGAGTATGGTCTGTTCCCGTGTTAGCAGAAATATACTCCCCACACCCCCCCAGCGATTCAGCAGTTAGTCTGAAGTCTTGTATCGCAAAAAAAGCGGGTTTCGGTAGCCGTGGTGGGCACAGCACAGATAGCCCATTGTGTTGCTTTGTGCTTAATTACAAAGAAAAAAAATTGCAGAAACATACAAGTTATTTGTGTTCACAAACCGCCAAGTGACAGAAACCGAAGAGAAACAAATAATATGATCAAGGGTAAATTCCTGGAAAATCTTTATACCAGTACATCATACGCTGATTATTAAATTGTTTAACAAACTAACAGCATAGAAAGTATTGAAAAAATTGTGTACAAAAACGTACTATTAGAAATTTGTAGAATGTGATAAAAAAAAACGTCATGCCCTTACTAAGTACCAGCTAAAATTCATCGTAGATAGAACTGCTAAGTTACGTAATACTTCACAAAACAGTAATTTCCACGGACCAAAATTTATTAGTTGTATACAACTCAAGAATCCCGATATAAAAAAATAATTTACAAAGTTGGCACAATACGCTCTCGATATAAAATAAAATACTAAAAATACCGCAAGCTGCAATGAGAGTAATATCGTCTAGCACGTTTCTAAAAATAATGTAGAACAAAATATATATAAGTAATATTTGGAAAGGAGATAACTTCTCGTTATGAAGTTTATAAAGTTAGAAATGGTCAGCAAAGGTAATTTAGTAATATTTTAATTACATCACCAAGTCAAGAAACAAAAACTTGCCTCTTAGTAATTAAATATGAATCAACCTATGCAAAAAACAGAAAAGAAAAGCATGTGGAAAATGGCGAATAATATCGTAATTATTAATTTTAGGTACACAGTTAATTACAAGTCTATTTAAATAGTTTAAAATAAGATTTTTTAGTCAAATTCTCAAAGTTTCCCCATTATAGAAAAACGCGACGCACATACTTGTAAAGTTTTCTTAGTATTTACGAGAAAATCCCTGCTAATCAAAATATTAATTATAGGTATTCTTCGCGATAGAACTAAGTCGCTCAGAAGTCACGATACATTTGTTATAATTCAAATTCTAGTAATGCTTTATCTAAAATGTTAACTTGTTAGTTACACGTTAGAGGCTGTTTCACGTTATATATATATATATTGTACGTGGACAATTTACATATAATGTTCATATTTCAAACGTGAAATTCCTCATGTATGATCCTTCCACGATGCTTTAAAAGTGTCAGAATCCCGGTGTTTTAGTCCTCCTACATTGAATCCTTATTTCAGAGAATTGGATAACACTGTTAACAGAGATAAGGTAACTCAAACAGAATGTAATAATATGATAATACAATGTAATTTTTTCCAACAAAAATAATTTTCCTATCAATATAAATATTCACTGGACTAGATGTCAACAATAAGATGACGTTCAAGAGGCACAAAAATGATAATAAAAATACTCAAACGGGGGGTGGAAGGGGAGAGAGGTGACGCCCAACATAAAAGGATAAAACAGTTACCTTCTAAAGAGGATGTAAAACATACATACACTGGCATTTCATCACTGTGAGCTAGGCATGTTGAAGATGATGCCGAGTTACGTCTGATGAAACGTCGAAACCTAGACATGTGGTATCTTCCTTTTTTTTAGCCGTTTTATATTTATTTTAACGCGTAATGGGTAGAGTATGCACACAATATATAACCAGAAACGACCTGATTTTGATAGCTGAAGCTTTCTTCTTTTTTATTTTTTATAAGAACTACTCAGTTATTAAAATATTTCAACTTGTAATACATTTTTCAGTAACTTTTATACTTGTGTGAACGAGTACCAAACTGTTTACAAAATCATAACAGTATTACGTCACGAACAGTAAGAAACGTTTTACACATCTAAATGCACAGAATGCCAACGAATGACATAAAGATATTGTTCTCTTTCGCAGCATATCTTAATTCATACGATCATATGTACCTTCGTAGGACAAACTACTGATGCTATCACCAACGGCGAAAATCTAAAAACAAAGAAAAAAAATCTAAGCTTGTTGTTTCTAGTTGCTTTGCGTGCATATGTTTATAAACCTACAAAGTCAAGCATTTGTTTTGTTTCTGCAAGCATTGTTTAACAATATTGCTAGTTTCTCCAGCCTATGGGCATTTCATCGAAGATGTGCATAAGCTTAGGGCGTTTTTATAATTGTGTACGAAATAATTGAAATTATGGTTTGTTCCGGAAATTTCGCGAAAACCTACATAAAGGCTATTTGCGCGTATTATTGTCCCTAATTTTGAACTCGTAGACTAGAGGGAAGGCAGGTAATCAACAAAATTCATCGATAACTCTTAGGCTACTCTTGTCTGATTGAATAGTGGGATTTGATCTTCTATAGAGACCCCATGACGATAAGTTACGAACCATAAATCTTCGGGAACGCTAACAACTAGGCCACGATCATATTAAACAAATTGGAACAAAAGTCTGAAAGGTTACTTCAAAGGTGGGTTGGTTTCATAACATCCATGTTACACGCGTTCAGATTATATCTTGTACACAAACTCACACTTTACATATATTATTTCAAATTAAATTTTTCAGTGCCATTACTTCTGAAGCTTCGTTTAACGTGCGAGAAAGAAACGTTTTTAACAACGTCGACGCCCTTTCTTTGCTTACATTTCGTAATTTCGGGTTCCAAACTGAAAACTTGCTTACATTAAAATAAACGAAGAGAGAAAGCGACAACTGACGCTTACTCTTTAGAGACGCTACTCTTGGACTCCCGTCTTAGCTTCTACATATTATTTATTCTAATTGTGCACTGAATATTTTAGAAAGACCCTTGGTTACAAAAGTACAAGGACCTCCCTCTCCCCTATTAAAACTGTATCCAGTGTATTATTAGCCCGTAATAATGTCTCTAACATATCAGGTAGATAAGCCTTCATACACATAATATTAACTCTCAAAGTAAAGATGAGTGATAAGAACGAGGACCTGTTATTCTATCTTCAGTTCCTCGCTAAAAGGTAAGCATGACAACAAATGAAAAAACAAACATATTATGAATTCTATGTAACGCAAAAAATAAGTAAATTGGGGTGAAATAAAACGTTATATGTTAATACAATTTTATTAGACTTATTGCCTACTACTGTAAGAAAACATTTTCTTGAATCATATCTTCGGCATCTGTTAGCTTAGCTGTCTACTTCAAAGTGTTCGTGCTAAGCCAAGGCCGGAACACTGGTAATACTGTTGGATAATGGGTTCCTTTTTTCCGTTGAAGAGTGCCATCTGTGTTCCTAATCGGGTAGGTAGCCATCATGATTGGTAATTGAAGTTTAATTTCTTTCTCTGGTCCTTTGGGGTAGATCAAAAACTGAAAGAAGTGGTGAAAAATGGTTATCAAAATATGTCGTTAGTCATATACGCCAAGGCAACACGAAAAGCTATCTGCGCATAGTTGTCATTAATTTTGAATTGATAGACTAGAATAAAGGCAGCTAGTCAACAGCACTCACCCTCAACTCTCCATCTTCTCTTGTCTGACCAAATACTGTGATCTGACTGTTACTCTTATAGCGCACCCACGGACCCTTAGTGCGGAGCGCGTTTTTGCGGGAACAGGCCGAGAAACACGTACCCTTGGATTCACAGTTCGAGCACACTAACCGCTAAACTACGTCCGCCCAATCATGTCACTAGTTATTTTTCTTAACGTTCGGTTTTGTTTGTTTTAAATCTAGACTGTCACATCTTGTCTTACGTCACTCGGTTGAGGTAATTTATTTGAATATCGAAAAAGTACGAAGACATTAACGTCGGTATATACGTCGGTATATAAGAAAACAGTCAGATATATTAATCACTGGGCTAGACACCGGAAAAGTGTTCGAACAGTTCTACTTACAAAGAGAAATCAATAGGACTGATCAGACGAACGCTTTGAAATAGAATTATGACATAAAATATTTCCAAATTTGATATTCCATCAATAGATGTCTCTATTTCGAATTACCATAATTTGGGGTTACATGAGACAACATGGCAGCCTCTAGCAGTTGACCACGTGCAGATAGTGTTACCAAAGCTTACTAAACTGCTTTGTTACAGGTAAAAGTCAATTTTTAATGCATTATGACAACTGTAAGTTTGTGAAGAAGCTGCCAAAAAGTTAAACAATTTAAGATGTAAGGATTGTGCAACCTTTTGCACATGGTCCCTACAATACTTCTAAATAGCTAGTGACAGTTTTTTCACTAAATTTTAGGACTACTTGTGTAGTGGTGCAACCTGATATTACTAGTGATGTATTACTCAGGTAATGTTTTTACAACTTTTTTACACCTGACCGCAAACGTTATTATGTGTCTATGATAACGTTTTGGTTCCTTCATCACCATGCTCAATGTAGCATGCTGGGTGTTACCCTTGATTCATGCTCACTGGCTTAATTAAGGAAATGTAGGGACATGTACTAAACGTAAGTAACTAATGTACGTTTCTTTGCTGAGTGTTACCATTGATTCATGCTCACTGGTTTAGTTAAGGAAATGTAGGGACATGTACTAAACTTAAGTAACTAATGTGCATTTCGTTGCTTTTTTTTATTTATCCATGATCTTACATTATGTTAGAATAAAATACTTTGTTACAAACTGTATAATTTTATCTTTTTGTAGCAGACTCAGTAGCAGTGTCCAAGACCTAAAGATGCTTTAAACGAAGTGGCTAGATACCCGGCAGCCGGGAACGATCTTTCAAATACTAAATACCCGGCAGTCCAAAAATTTAAATATTAATGAGCTACGATAACCTCTCACTTGACCCAGAGAATGAGTAACACTAAGTTAGAAGACTGATTTGTCTTCAAGCTCAATGAAACAATATGAATAAAACTTTTTGCACTGGAAAAATAAATATCGATCATCATTGTTATTTATTGTTGATCGGCGTGTGTGTTTGCTATAAGCTGCCGAGAACGACCCTCGAAATACTAGTCCATAATTTTACAATCGTGGATATTGATAAACTTACATTATGATGATAATTTATATTATTTATATATAATGTGTAATAATATATATATATATATATTTCTGAAATTATCATTAGTATTAATATATCATGATTATTTATTATTATTATTGTTGTTGCTGTAGCTCGTAAATATACAAATTTCTGGACTACCGGGTATTTAGTATTCGAAAAATTGTTCCGGGTTGCTTGGTATCTAGCCACTGCGTTAAATTTATACACACAGTACTAATATTAGTAGACTGCTACTAACGTTAGGCCTACGGTGTACTTTTGAGTTTGCAAATTGTAATTCACATAAATATAGCTGAACTAATTAAAAAGTTTATGTAAACACAATATAAATTATAATTTCTAACAATAGAATAAAACATTGAAATAACCTAAAGAAACATACATTTAGGCTTACGATTCTTAATGCTAAGCATGTTGGTAAAAGCAGCTAAACGTTAGTACGTTTACCAGTGAGACAAGTTGTATGAAATTGGCTAGTAGCGGAGAAACAAGAGATAACATGGCATCTTCCAAGTTGTATCGTAGGGACAACCGGGGGAGGAGTGGCAGTGGGTCATAAATGTCAGTCAGTACCCTCCCAGTTCTACCCTTGGTGAAAGCGTACCAGTGGTGGTGTGTCTTTGTTGAATTTCGTGCAATGCTATTCGAGGGCTACCTTCATTAATCGTCTCTAATGTAGATTAGAAGAAAGTCAACATCACTTACCACTCTACCAACGAAATGTAGGATTGACTATCACATTATCACATCCCTACGACTGAAAGGCCGAACATGTTAGGTGACGGGATTCGAACCTGCGACCCGCAGATTGTGATTCGATCGCCATAACCACCAGGCAATACAAGGCCTTCAGATTAATTTTGAATACGTGTTGATAATTTATGGGTTAGGGTATAACTCCTGCTTTTTGAAACACTATTAAAAGTATGTCAAAAATGCACCAGATATGCTTTAAAATTACTTAAAATGCAGGAGATTCAGGGGTTTTGTCTGGGCTTCCCCTTATCCCTGTCCTTTATAGACCTCGAAGCAAGTTATGTCTCCTTCTTCTCAAAGTATGATCAATGGATTGCCACTCTTAAAATCCAATTCGATATATTAAAAAACACTAAAGTAATTTAACCCTAATTTACTCAGTACGTTTTGAGTTATTTCGCCCCCCCCCAGTGGCACAGCGCTATGTCTGCGGACTTACAACGCTAGAATCCGGGTTTCGTTTCCCGTGGTGGGCAGAGCACAGATAGCCTATAGTGTAGCTTTGTGCTTAATTACAAACAAACAAACGTTCTGAGTTATTTCGACAAAATTAAAAAAAAAGGAGAAAAGAAAAATGACGCAGGTAATAACCATGATATTAAGCCATATAATCTTTGGGATGGACATAGTATAAGATATCCAGTTTGGAATAAATTAAGTATCCCTATCAATCTTTTTTATTGGTGTGAATTTTAATGTGTGTTTACTAATAGAATATGTATTAAATGGTAAGTATTTTGTTAGATAGTTAATATAGTTTAAAATAAGTCATAAGAACAAACCACAAAACCTTTGTCCTCAACCATGCGTTTCGTCCAACTTTTTTTTTTTCATCCTTAAACTCAGAATTCCACATTTTTCGCCCCCAGCGACTCAATAGCATGTCCGAAGGCTTATAACGCTAAAAACCGTGTTCTGGTACTCGGCATAGTTTTGACCGGGTTTTGAAAGAGCACAGATAGCCCATTGTGTAGCTTTGCGCTTAACAACAACGAACAAACAAACCGAAAACCTCAAGGACTCTTCTCGTAATGGTGGTAAAGTTTTACAATAGAACTTAAGTCAAATTAACTGCTCAGTTTTCTTTTAGAAAATGTGGTGAGTAAAGGAATAAAAATAGCAAAAAAAAAAATATTTAGAAGAGTAAACTAACAACAAACAATTCGAGACCAGATTAATACGGAACCGTCACTTTCTTGCCATGTCAAATAAATATAGAAATAATAGTGTAAGCTGCTGAATCCATTACTCTCTCCCTCTCTCTCGTAACACTTACATAAACATCATACTGGACACGAATTAGGTGACAACCACGCAGGTTTGTGGGTGGAAGAGGTGGAATATAAAGTAGCTCATTTTTCCACTGATCCGTAGAATCAGCAGAAATCTCTCCCTTCTGAAGAGAAGCCAGTTCTCTAGTCTCAGCCTGAACTAACTTGTTTTTTGCAGTGTACTGTATCGTCTACAAAGAAGAAAACGAATAAAATGTAAATAAAAAGAACAATACTGGAGCATTTGTTTATCTTTATCTAGGCAACACATCTTTTTGATAGAACAGTTTTTAATTTTTCCGAATAAAATAAAGTAAAATGCTATGGCGTTCTTTAGGATGTAAAAATCGAGCACAAAATAAATGACAGAATTCGTTTTCAGTTAAGTTTCTCTAAGCTACGATTCTTATTAAGTAAATATTATTATTTATCCATCTTATCCAGGAAAAATCTTAAAGTGTAATTGATATTAAAATACTTCACAATCTGAGCGTTTAGGAGGGTGTGTAATAGGTACGATACTATCAATATTTTTGGATAAATTTAGCAAAACGGACAAGTAATTGCATATAGAGTGTTATAAATAAATAATATTATTTCTAGTGTAGCCAGCGCTATATCTTATTATAACGGAGCTTGCGATGTATACGTCCAAAACTCGGATCTCGGAAACTACCGCACCGATCATCACCAATCATAACTGGATAATATTTTTTTTTATAACTAGGCGGTATTTTTATAGCTGAGCAATAAATAAAGCAATTAAAATTTCAAAAAATGATATGTTTCAGATTTAACCAATAATAATTACAAACAAAGAGGAGTAAGTTTCAAATATAAAACAATCAAAAACAAACTTTAAAAAATATTTGTTTT